>NC_026006.2:22522144-22535804 GCF_000442705.2 Elaeis guineensis | reverse complement strand
GGGACGGGGAGAAGAGAAGCCATCCACGATGAGAAATTCAACTTTATTGATTGAATGATTCTTGAAGAAAAAAGAAGGGAAAAAATTACAGTAAAAGAAAGCTACAAGGTCGGAGGTCTCAGACCTCAGAAGCAGGAGTTAGGGAGCTCGGTGTCCCTGGAAGGGGGGCTGTGGCAGCAGTAGCAGCAGGGGAAGGCCCGGCCTCATCTTCAGACTCCTCGCCCAAGAAGCTGAGGTCGAGCTCGGGAAATTTTCTGGCCATCTTCTCTTGGCAGAGCTCGAACCCCTTGATAAGGCTTCCTGACCAAACCGGATGTTCAGGTCTCTCATCTCTGTGGAGGCCTTGAACTCCTCTACCGCAAGACCCCTGGCCTCTGAGGACCAAGACTGGAATCTGCTCCATCAAATTGGCGACCCCGGCCTCCGTCGTTCTCACCGTCTCCTCCAAGGTCTGTTTCTCCTCCTCCCGGGCCTGCTTCTCTCTCTCCAGGCCTCTTGGAGGGCAACTACTTCAGCGACCTTTTCCTTGAGGCAGGCAACTTCGGCCCGACGATGCTCCTCCGCCTGGATGGCATCCCTCCTCGCTCGATTCGTCGCCTCGATGTTGGCGAGGAGTTGGTGCCCAATCTGTAAAGGCGGCTAGGGGATCAGAATAGGGTCGAAAAACCAATTAAATGAAGATTTTATTTACCTCGCGAAAGGACCCCAGGGAGTCCCAAACCCGCTGCTCGGGATCGACGCGATCGATCCTCTCGACGACATCAGGCAGAATGTAGCCGTCGATCAACCGCTTGATCAGGTCCCTGTCATTGAAGGGGTTCTCCGGCTCTTCTTCGGAGCCGAGGGACTTGTCAGCGGTGGCTCGATGGCTACTCACCCTGTGGGCCACCGATTCCTTCTCTTCCTCCTCTCGACTATGGGCGCCTCCATGGAGCGGACCCCCAAAATGGGGCCCCAGTCGGCGGACTCCTTGAAGAGGCCCGGGGGGCCGTTGGTTCGGCATCCGAAAGAACGTCGATCGCTGGAGCCACCTGGACAGGTGCGGCCAAGCTCGTCTCCTCTGCCCTGGCCCTCTTTGCTGATCCGGAGGCCGTGGCACCCTTTCTTTTGTGGGTCTTGAGGCCCCTGGCAAGCATCCGTACTGCTTCGACGTCCATTCCTTAAAAAAAAAAAAAAATCAATCAATCAATCAAAAATCAGAAGTCAATAATGAGGTGAAAAAGGAAGGAGTAGCATGCAAAAAAAAAAAAAAAAGAGAGAAAAAAGAAAAGAGAAAAGAGAGAAAAAAGAAAAGAAAAAGAAGAAGGACGGAAGAGGAAAAGAGAAAGGAAAAGATGGAGTACTCGCAGGATCCTAGGGGCTCAGGCCGATGTTGAACAAAAATTGCTCCTCAGAAAGGTTGGGAAGGAAAGGAGCGGAGTAGTTAAGAAGCTTCCGGGCAGCCTGGAGGTCATCCTTCCCCAGGTTGGGGGCCCGGTGGACAGAATCCCTCAGAGAGCCCCAAGGGGGCAGGCCCAGCCTCAGGGTCGGGCAGTGGACGAAGAGGTATTTTTTCTTCCAGTTGTGGATTGAAGAGGGCACCTTTCAGCAACCCCTTCTTGCCGATCTAAGGGAGAAATACCACGAGTCCTTCGCCGAAGGATGACGCTTGAAGGTATAGAAATTCCTAAATAGAGAGAGGGACGGCTGGACCTCGACTACGTGGCAAAGGGAGAGAAATCCTATCAAAAACCTAAAAAAATTCGGAGCAACTGAAGCCAAAGAGATATCTAAGAAGCGAAAAAGGGCGACAATAAAAGGCGGAATCAGAAGCCGGAGCCTGGCACGAAACGCCTCCTGATACAAGCAAAAATGATCGGGTGGGGAGTGCTAGCCCGGTCGGAGGGCCAGACAGCTCCAGGTCGTACTCTGGAGGAACTCCATACTGAACCCTTATCAGAAGGAGTTCATCCGGGGTCAGGGAGCATGGAATGGCACCCGACGTAAAAATCGGGAGAAGCCCAGCCCCAGATGCGGGTTCATCTACAGAACGAGGAACCTAGGGGGTTGAGGCAGAAGAACTCCCGGAACTGCTGGAAGCGAAAGAGCCGGAAGACATTTCAGATAACATCGAATGAAGACTCTAAAGATCCCAAAGAAAACAGACAGGACAAAGGATGAGAGGTCATAGGAGACCAACTCAGAAGAAGGCGATAGGAGAAAATGGCGAAGAAAAGGCCCCTAAGCGGGCAGAGAGAAGAGCGAAGATTCTGGGACTAACCTAGATCACTCTGAAGGATGCGGAGGGACGAGGACAGGGATGACTCGAAGGATGCCTATGGCCCAAGAAGATGCCAAGGAGAATCGGGATTCTCGAAGAAGGGGCGGATACTGATGGAACTCTCGAGCGGAATGGGGCCCCTAAAGGCGGAGGGATGGGTTTAAATAGACCCTGGGATCCAGCGCCATAATGATCGCGATCCCCCCAGACCGGCCCGCGCTCGACACGAGTCCCACTCACCATGGCAGGCGGCTAAAAGCGACTGACGGCTGACAGAGCCATTACTGCGCCATACCTGGGCCAGCGTACCAAAGGAAATTTCGAAGGGTCCCTTCGTATCGCCCCCAATTCGAAAAGACTCTAGCACGCGCGCATTTAATGCCAAAATATCTAGGGGCGGTCGTGCGCAGGATTCGAGGGGACAACTTCGGTTGTGCCAATCTCTCTGTACTTTCTTCATTTGAAATTCAAACTCGAAAGTAGGGGGACTGGTGTTGGGTATAAAATACCCTCAGCCGAAGTTCTCAGCGGGATTGACCCTTGCAGGTCCCCTCCGACTTTCGGCTACTGGTGGACTCCGCCCGGACTCCTACGGGAGCCGGACTCCGTCCACAACTCCAACTGGTGGACTCTGCCCGGACTACTATAGGAGCCGGGCTCCGTCCACAACTTCAACTGTTGGTAAGCTCCGCCCGAACTCCTACGGGAGCCGGGCTCCGTCCACAACTTCAACCGCAAGGAAGACTCCGCCCGGACACCTACAGGAGCCGGGCTCCGTCACCAACTTCAACTGCTGGTAAGCTCCGTCCGGACTCCTACGGGAGCCGGACTTCGCACCTGACTTTAATTGCAGAAAGACTCCGCCCGGACTCCTACGGGAGCCGGACTCCATCCACAACTTCAACCGCATGGAAGACTCCGTCGAACTCCTACGGGAGCCGGGCTCCATCACCAACTTCAACTGCTGGTAAGCTCCGTCCGGACTCCTACGGGAGCCGGACTTCGCACCTGAATTTAATTGCAGGAAGACTCTGCCCAGACCCATACGGGAGCCGGGCTCCATCCACAACTTCAACCATAGGGAAGACTCCGCCCGGACTCCTATGGGAGTCGGGCACCGTCACCAACTTCAACTGCTGGTAAGCTCCGTCCGGACTCCTACGGGAGCCAGACTTCGCACCTAACTTTAATTGCAGCAAGACTCCGCCCGGACTCCTACAGGAGCCGGGCTCCGTCCATAACTTCAACCGCAAGGAAGACTCTGCCCGGACTCCTACGGGAGCCAGGCTCCGTCACCAACTTCAACTACTAGTAAGCTCCGTCCGGACTCCTACGGGAGCCAGACTTTGCACCTGATTTTAATTGCAGGAAGACTCCGCCCGGACTCCTACGGGAGCCGGGCTCTGTCCACAACTTCAACCGCAAGGAAGACTCCGTCCGGACTCCTACGGGAGCCGGGCTCCGTCACCAACTTCAACTGCTGGTAAGCTCCGCCCGGACTCCTACGGGAGCCGGACTTCGCACCTGACTTTAATTGCAGGAAGACTCCACCCGGACTCCTACGGGAGCTGGGCTCCATGTTGGGAAATGTGTCCCTAAAAGCCAATTGTCAAGCTGTTGACGGTTGAGCAACCAAGTATTGTAATTGATTTGTTAATAAATAAAATATATTTGGCATTTTCATCATAAGCTTTCATCTTCTAATGAACTCCGTTGTTATGATGAAGTCCTTAGGACTATTTAAGTTCGATAAAGAGAGGATTTATCGATTAGTCCTTAAAACTGTTCACGACCAAATGATAGGCTGTTAATAAGGACGACAGCTTCTATTGAGCATAGGTCACTGTAGGCCATATGGATTGATTGTCCTCTTAACCAAGGAGTGTGGAGACACTGGTATGGCATACAGGTGAGATGTAAGGGTACATCATCATTGAACATGACCAACTCCAGAGTATTCTACTGTCGAGAATATCTCTGATGGGATATAGGTATAAGTGTCCCTTAGACCTGAGATCGCCTCAGTGACTTGCAAGCAACTCACTGTGCTTTGGAACTGGACTAACTGAATTTTTAATTCAGGGATGGAAGGCTTTTGGGCACAGTCAAATACTTGCGAAGTCAGAATGTGATCGAGATGGGATTGACCACTCCAAGAGTTGGAGAAGAATGAGTCGCTGTATTTCAATTTAGCAAAACCTTGGCTAGGGTAATCCATCAGATGGATTTGATATTTTGAAATACAATGTGGACAACCTGATTAGAGTTGACAGTTAAACTCTGGGGTGTCCTATGATCATTTTGGTCAAGGGGATGAATTATATGAAAATTATATCCGCATGGGTTCTAAGGATGTTGTTCTACACATTCGACCTATCCGGTCGTCGGGTACCATTGCTAGATGGTCACTTCGATTGGTATAGGAATTTATTCCTATGCTACCGGCTTAGGTTCGAACCTATGAGGTCACGCACATTAGAATTCATAATCCAATCAGATGGTTGATCAACGATTAAGAATCGTTCTAGGGTTAAATGATCAATACGATTGACATTTAACCCAGTGCAAGTGTTGCAGGAGGATCGATTAGCAATTCGATTGCTAATTGGCTTAATTTGATTAAGCCAATGGGCTGAGATTAAGTCTAATTAAATATGATTTAATTAAATTTATTTTGGGCTTGATTGGATCAAGTCCAATTAGTTTATTGGATAAGCCAAGTGCAAGGAAAAACTAGTCCTAGTTCAACTAGGACTTGGGTCAATCTAATTTCTAATTTGATTAGAAAATTAAATCAGATTTAAATATAATTTAATCTGATTAAATTAGGTTCTTAATTGGGTTAAGACCTATTTTAATTGGGTTGATCTAATTTTGATTTGATTTGGTTTGGGAAACCAAATTAAAACAAGTCATAGGACAGAATCCTAGTAAGACTAGGATTCCACCTTGCGCCACATAATCCTTCTACACTCTCTCTCTCTTATTCAATACCAATCTTCACTTATTTTGTGCGACAAAAGCCCTCTCCCAGATCTCTCCCACGTTCACAAAAGGTCTCCTCTCTTCTTTCTTACATGGAAGGTGGTTTGGATCAAATCTAAAAGGAATAAGTTTGGATTTCGAATTCTATGAGATAGAGTTTTAGAAATCCAAAACTCTTTCAATTTTGCACCGAATTTATCCAATTTTTTTTTGGAATTTTTGTGGCTTTTAGGGTATATATTATGCATCCTTTTCTGGTGATCCATCCATGAAAATATGAAGGAGGTGCTCAAGAGTTGGGCGTCTCTTAACTTGCCATGTTTGGATAAGCCTTGACTAGGTGTTTGACCTAGACAAGGACTCTATCATATCTCTCTATATAAGATGAGTTTCTTCATAAAATTTTATAGAAAATTATAGATTTGAGAGACCTTTGTGCCATCCAAAAATTAGAGAGAAATACCATTGGGTTGTGGAGATATAAAAGATGCAAGTTTGGGTGTCCAGAGAGAAAAATGTAAAGAAGAAGAGGGTCTTCTTCTTGGGTTTTTGTTTTCATATCTTTCCTCCCTCCATCTTGAGTTTCCTGAGAGTGTCTCAGATCTGAAACTCCTCCTTTACTTTCCATCTTTGAAAGAGTCTAAATCAAGAAGAAGGAGGCACCTGATCAACCATCAAAGAAGGATCAGCGCAGTACTAGCATACTGTGCTGATTTCCTGAAGCAGGACTTCTGATCGAGATTCGTGGGCTCGTGTGGATGACTCCTAGAGGCCAGACGCATGTGTGGCTTGCAACATCATCCTCAAGCCCAGATCAGCAAGGTTAGAACGTCTAACTTGCAAGGTAATAGATCTGATCTATTGTTTAATACATACATTAGATGTAGTATAGAAACATGTTGATATGATCAACATGTAGTTCATGTTATATTTATATATTTTAATTTTTGATTTAATGCCATGTAATAATCATATAATAGGATCTTAGATTTAGGGATTTTTTGATCTTAGAAAATAAATTTTGATTTATTTTAGTCTTCCGCTGTATGATCTTGAAAAAGTTTCAAGATCTAACCCTCTTTTTCAAGATCTAACCCTGAAACCCTAGATCTGGTTCCTACAATTGGTATCAGAGCCCAGGTTCTTGATTACATGATTATTTATACATGCTTAGATTATTTCTTAGATTAGATCTAATTTATAATCTGATTATTAAATCTGAAATTAAAATTTTAGATCAATCACAAACTGCAAGGTTGTCCTGCTGTAAGGTTTACCCTTTACAGTGCAAAGGTTGTCCTAGTTTGTGTAGATCTATCGTTAATCATAAATTTATTAGATATGATCTAGATTAAATTTATGATTTATTAGATTTAAAAGGTATTTAAATCTGAAATAAAATCTCTTTGTTAATAATTTTTGTGCAAAGAAATTATTTAAAGTTGAAACTGTTTCAATTACATGAACCTGTTTAGATTAGATCTAAAGTAGTTTCATGTTTATTTCACTTGTATCTTGATTATGAATCAAACATGCACTATGGTTGGTAGAATCATATTGTAAAATTATTTTACAAATATGAAAATTATTTTTTGAAATGCCGAACCCAACCCTCAGCCCAAAACTTAATTAAGAATTAAGAAGTTGTTTGATTAGGTTCTAAGATTGTGAATTGAAGAACCTAAGACACAAATCATAACACATTGGGTTAATGGGTTAGTGAGAATTAGGTCCATTAATTGGGTTAGACCTATGGTTAGATTAAAGATGGACTTAATTAGAGAATTGACTAAATCTAATTAATTGTTGTCTTAGATTAGGTCAAAGATTCTCTAGATCAATTACAATAGTTGTAGTTGGTCAAGTCCATGTCTTTAACGAGAACCAAATGGACTTGATTCTTGGCCAAGCTGTCTAGCATGAACTGTTAGGTTGATCTAATCGAAACTAATTAAACCAGTTGGTGTCTAAGGTAAACCAGACCGGTGGTTTTAATTGGGAGCCCGCTTACCTGGCCATTTCTGATGGTGTCTAAGGCAAGCTTTGGCAGACCCTCCCACTGATCGAACTTACCTGGCCTCTTGGTGAAATTATGTTTTGATCGGATCACTTGACTATTCGAGCTGACCCATGTCAGCTAGGTAAATCAGTGTGACTGATTTAGGTGCTCCTAGACCAGCCCTGGTCTCCCTTAAGCTGACTTGGTGAAGCCAGTGGGAAGATCATGATAAGCTGGTTCATCTGACCTCATCCTCTAAATTATTTAAATCCTCTAAAATTATTAGGTCCTTAAAATGACAAAGTTATGGAGATAACTGAGTCATAGCCTCCCATTAAGGTGTTTGATAATGAGTCCATTAACTCAATAATCATTGCAGACCCAAAGGCCTGGTGCTTTTGACTAATGGAATTATCACTCATCATATGATGACTTGGAAGTGTCTCTCTAATGGTGGTTAGGTGAGCCAACCAAAGTTGGGCTTAATCATTCGTTGGTTAGATTCATCAAGTATGATCATGTTAATGGTTGGACCTAACCGGATCCTTACAGTGGAGGCCAAAGCCTACTGATTAGGTTTCTGGGGCAAAATTAAAATTACTAGAAATTGTTTAGAGAAATAATTGGTTATGAACCTACCCTTAGATGTACATGGGTTGACCAACCAAAGTTGGGCTTGTGTGCAGTCTAAGTGGATTCTAGTACCCACTAAGGAATTAGGGTAATTTTTTGAGTTGGAGGTAGAGGCTACCAATTCGAATAAAATAGTGGGAGAAACCTTTTGATTAAAGTCCAAATCTTTAGGTTTAATGAATCAATTACTAATTAGGTTATGGTTCTCCTTTGTGCAAATATGGCCACTTTCCTATCGCTCCGATCATTGTTGGACAATGATAAGTTGGTGGGACCCAACTTCGATAGCTGGTACCAAAAGTTGAAGATAGTCCTGGAGCATGAACGGATCCTATATATGATAATGGATCCTACACCTGAGGAGCCAGCTGCCAATGCACGTGGAACAGTCAGAGACACTTACCAGAAGTGGCTCAGTGACCGGACCATGGTGCGCTGTATCATGCTGGCTGTCATGAGCGACGAGTTCAGTCGCAGATTCGAGACGGCTCAGCCAAAGGACATGCTTCAAGTGTTGGAGGATGCCTTTGGCACACCCGATGATGTAGAGAGGCACAAGACTAGTTGTGCCATCTTCAATGCCAAAATGCGGGATGGTGTCTCTATCACTGATCATGTATTGTACATGATCGAGCTGATGGAACGATTGAGCAAGCTCGGCTTTCCCTTGCATGAGCAGCTTGGGAAAGATGCAATACTGAACTCGCTGCCCAAGTCTTATCTCCCATTCCTCACTCATTATAGAATGACAAAGCCTAAAGAGAACTACCACGGGTTACTGGGGTTGCTTCAGAACTTTGAGAAGGATCACCAACTTTACAAGGAGTCGGTGAACTTAGTGGGAGGTTCGTCTTCTGGTTCTCGACCTTTTAAGAAAGGGAAGAAGAACAAGAAAAAGAAAGTGAAGAAGGTGCAAGTTCAGGCTGGGACATCAGTGCAGAGCCAGACCAAAAAGATCAAGCTTGATAAGAGTCTATTCTACTGGCAAGCACCCTAGATTAGATAGTGTGTCAGATATCTACTTATGGCATTAGAGGCTAGGTCATATAAATAAGAACAGAATAAACAGGTTGACTCAAGAGAAAATCCTCGAAGTCAGTGATTGTGAATCACTTCCAACCTGTGAGTCCTGTCTTCTTGGTAAAATGATCAAGTCACCTTTTACTAAAAAAGGTGAGAGAGCTACTGAGCTCTTGGGCCTAATACATACTGATGTATGCGAGCCCATGAGCACCAGTGCTAGAGGTGGATATTTTTACTTCATAACTTTCACGGATGACCTATCCCGATATGGATATGTCTATCTGATGAAACATAAGTCGGATTCATTTGAAATGTTCAAACGATTCCGAAGTGAAGTAGAAAAATAAACTGGGAAGAGTATTAAAACTCTTTGATCTGATCAAGGAGGAGAATACCTTTCTAGTGAGTTTCTCACATATCTAGGAGAGAATGGGATTCTCTCCCAATGGACTCCTCCAGGAACACCACAGTATAATGGTGTGTCTGAAAGGAGGAATCGGACTCTGTTAGACATGGTCCGATCCATGATGGGTTTTGCTAGCTTGCCGATATCCTTCTGGAGATATGCACTCGAATCAGCCTGTTATCTGTTAAATAGGATTCCAAGTAAGTCTGTAATTAAGACTCCATATGAGATATGGACAGGGCGTAAGCCAGTACTTTCACACCTTAGGGTCTGGAGGTGCCCGACCTATGTCAAACGATTAGTCACTGACAAACTTGGACCTAGGTCTGACAAATGCTCATTCATAGGGTACCCCAAAGAGACAAAAGGATATTTTTTTCTACCATGCTGATGAACAAAAGGTGTTCGTCAGCCTTAAGGCAATCTTTTTAGAAAAGGAGTTCTTTGGTGAAGGAATCGTTGCCTCTAAGGTTGAACTTGATGAAGTTCAACAGGTAGAAGGACCGACACCAATAGCTGAACCTGAGTCGGATATAATTAGATCAGATTCGAAGCCTAATATACCTGTACTATTAAGGCGATCCGGTAGAGTATCGCGTCAGTCGGATAGATACTACGGTTTCTTGGTCCGGGACAGTGATCCCATCGAACTTGATGAGAATAATAAGGATCTGATCACCTATATGGATGCTATGCAGAGACCTGATTCCAAGAAATGGCTTGAAGCCATGAAATCCGAAATGGAGTCCATGAAGGTCAATGATGTATGGACATTGGTTGACCCACCTGAAGGGGTTAAACCCATTGGGTGTAAATGGGTCTTCAAAAGGAAGAGGGGTGCAGACGGAAAGGTAGAGACCTATAAAGCCCGTCTGGTTGCCAAGGGGTATCGTCAACATTATGGTATTGACTATGACGAGACGTTTTCCCCTATGGCAATGCTCAAATCTATTCGGATAATGCTTGCAATAGCTGCCCATCTGGATTATGAGATCTGGCAGATGGATGTAAAGACAGCTTTTCTGAATGGAGAGCTGACTGAAGAGGTGTATATGATACAACCTGAAGGGTTTACATCCACAGATGAGTCCAAGGTGTGCAAGCTTCAGAGATCCATTTATGGACTGAAGCAAGCATCTCGGAGTTGCAACATGCATTTTGATAAGGTGATCAAAACGTATGGCTTCATTAAGAATGGAGAAGAGCCCTGCATCTATAAATGGGCAAATGGTCCAGTTGTGGTATTCCTTGTCTTGTACGTGGATGACATTCTCTTAATCGGGAATGACATCCCCGCACTACAGAGAATAAAAGTTTGGTTGTCATCACAGTTCTCCATGAAGGACTTGGGTGAAGCATCCTACATCCTAGGGATGAAGATCTATAGGGATAGATCTAAAAGGATGCTTGGGTTATCCCAGTCCATGTATATAGACACTGTGCCTGAAGAGGTTCAGCATGGAGAATTCCAAGAAGGGCTATCTATCGATAGGCCATGGAATTTCTCTCTAAGAAGGATTGTCCGACAACTCCTGAAGAGAGAGAGCGTATGAGTAGAGTCCCATATGCTTCAGCCGTGAGATCTATCATGTACGCCATGACATGTACAAGACCAGATGTGGCATACTCACTAGGAGTAGTGAGTAGATACCAATCCGATCCTGAAGAAAATCACTAGAAAGTGGTTAAAGCCATCCTTAAGTATTTGAGAAATACTAAGGACCAATGGTTGGTTTATGGTGAGTCAGATCTGAAACTTGTGGGGTTCACAGACTCTAGCTTCCAATCTGACTATGATGACAGCAGGAGTGTGTCGGGTTATATCTTTACTCTGAATGGTGGAGCCATCTGCTGGAAGAGTTCTAAGCAGCATACTGTGGCAGACTCTGTTTGTGAAGCGGAGTATATCGCAGCATCAGATGCCACGAAGAAAGCTGTGTGGCTGAGGAAATTCATCAACAAGCTCGGAGTAGCACCCTCCCTCGATGGTCTGGTCCTGCTCTATTGCGACAGCACTGGTGCCATAGCTCAGGCGAAAGAACCCAAAGCACATCAGCGGACGAAGCATATCTTGCACCGCTTCCACCTGGTCCGGATGATCGTGGATCGAGGTGACGTCGACCTTCAGAAGATCGATGGAAAAGAGAACCTAGCCGACCCCTTCACTAAAGCCCTGGCAATAAAGGAGTTCGACAACCACAAGTCGAAGATGGGTATCAGATACTGTGCCGAGTGGCTTTAGGACAAGTGGGAGTTGTTGGGAAATGTGTCCCAAAAAGCCAATCGTCAAGCTGTTGACGGTTGAGCAACCAAGTATTGTAATTGATTTGTTAATAAATAAAATATATTTGGCATTTTCATCATAAGCTTTCATCTTCTAATGAACTCCGTTGTTATGATGAAGTCCTTAGGACTATTTAAGTTCGATAAAGAGAGGATTTATCAATTAGTCCCTTAAAACTGTTCACGATCAAATGATAGGCTGTTAATAAAAACGACAGCTTCTATCGAGCATAGGTCGCTGTAGGCCATATGGGTTGGTTGTCCTCTTAACCAAGGAGTGTGGAGACACTGGTATGGCATACAGGTGAGATGTAAGGGTACATCATCATTGAACGTGACCAACTCCAGAGTATTCTACTGTCGAGAATATCTCTGATGGGATATAGGTATAAGTGTCCCTTAGACCTGAGATCGCCTCAGTGACTTGCAAGCAACTCACTGTGCTTTGGTACTGGACTAACTGAATTTCTAATTCAGGGGCGAAAGGCTTCTGGGCACAGTCAAGTACTTGCGAAGTCAGAGTGTGATCGAGATGGGATTGACCACTTCAAGAGTTGGAGAAGAATGAGTCGCTGTATTTCAATTTAGCAAAACTTTGGCCAGGGTAATCCATCAGATGGATTTGATATTTTGAAATACAATGTGGACAACCTGATCAGAGTTGACAGTTAAACTCTGGGGTGTCCTATGATCATTTTGTCAAGGGGATGAATTATATGAAAACTATATCCGCATGGATTCTAAGGATGTTGTTCTACACATTCGACCTATCCGATCGTCGGGTACCATTGCTAGATGGTCACTTCGATTGGTATAGAAATTTATTCCTATGCTACCAGCTTAGGTTCGGACCTATGAGGTCACACATATTAGATTTTATAATCCGATCAGATGGTTGATCAACGATTAAGAATCGTGCTAGGGTTAAATGATCAATACGATTGACATTTAACCCAGTGCAAGTGTTGCAGGAGGATCGATTAGTAATTCGATTGCTAATTGGCTTAATTTGATTAAGCCAATGGGCTGAGATTAACTCTAATTAAATATGATTTAATTAGATTTATTTGGGCTTGATTGGATCAAGTCCAATTGATTTATTGGATAAGCCAAGTGCAAGGAAAAACTAGTCCTAGTTCAACTAGGACTTGGGTCAATCTAATTTTTAATTTGATTAGAAAATTAAATCAGATTTACATCTAATTTAATCTGATTAAATTAGGTTCTTAATTGGGTTAAGACCTATTTTAATTGGGTTGATCTAATTTTGATTTGATTTGGTTTGGGAAACCAAATTAAAACAAGTCATAAGACAGAATCCTAGTAAGACTAGGATTCCACCTTGAGCCACATAATCCTTCTCCATGCCCTCTCTCTTATTCAACGCCAATCTCCACTTATTTTTGTGTGACAAAAGCCCTCTCCTAGATCTCTCCCACATTCACAAAAGGTCTCCTCTCTTCTTTCTTACATGGAAGGTGGTTTGGATCAAATCTAAAAGGAATAAGTTTGGATTTCGAATTCTATGAGATAGAGTTTTAGAAATCCAAAACTCTTTCTATTTTGCACCGAATTTATCCAAATTTTTTTTGGAATTTTTGTGGCTTTTAGGGTATACATTGTGCACCCTTTTCTGATAATCCATGCACAAAAATATGAAGGAGGTGCTCAAGAGTTGGGCGTCCCTTAACTTGCCATGTTTGGATAAGCCTTGACTAGGTGTTTGACCTAGACAAGGACTCTATCATATCTCTCTATATAAGATGAGTTTCTTCATGAAATTTTAGGAGAAATTAGAGATTTGAGAGACATTTGTGCCACCCAAAAATCAGAGAGAAATACCTTTGGGTCGTGGAGATATAAAAGATGCAAGTTTGGGTGTCTAGAGAGAAAAACGTGAAGAAGAAGAGGGTCTTCTTCTAGGGTTTTTGTTTTCATATCTTTCCTCCCTCCATCTTGAGTTTCCTGAGAGTGTCTCAGATCTGAAACTCCTCCTTTACTTTCCATCTTTGGAAGAGTCCAAATCAAGAAGAAGGAGGCACCTGATCAACCATCAAAGAAGGATCAGCGA
>NC_026006.2:22464044-22522044 GCF_000442705.2 Elaeis guineensis | reverse complement strand
TGTTGGGAATGTGTCCAAAAGCCAATCGTCAGCTGTTGACGGTTGAGCAACCAAGTATTGTAATGATTTGTTAATAAATAAAATATATTTTGGCATTTTCATCATAAGCTTTCATCTTCTAATGAACTCCGTTGTTATGATGAAGTCCTTAGGACTATTTAAGTTCGATAAGAGAGGATTTATCGATTAGTCCTTAAAACTGTTCACGACAAATGATAGGCTGTTAATAAGGACGACAGCTTCTATTGAGCATAGGTCACTGTAGGCCATATGGATTGATTGTCCTCTTAACCAAGGAGTGTGGAGACACTGGTATGCATACAGGTGAGATGTAAGGGTACATCATCATTGAACATGACCAACTCCAGAGTATTCTACTGTCGAGAATATCTCTGATGGGATATAGGTATAAGTGTCCCTTAGACCTGAGATCGCCTCAGTGACTTGCAAGCAACTCACTGTGCTTTGGAACTGGACTAACTGAATTTTAATTCAGGGATGGAAGGCTTTTGGGCACAGTCAAATACTTGCGAAGTCAGAATGTGATCGAGATGGGATTGACCACTCCAAGAGTTGGAGAAGAATGAGTCGCTGTATTTCAATTTAGCAAAACCTTGGCAGGGTAATCCATCAGATGGATTTGATATTTTGAAATACAATGTGGACAACCTGATAGAGTTGACAGTTAAACTCTGGGGTGTCCTATGATCATTTTGGTCAAGGGGATGAATTATATGAAAATATATCCGCATGGGTTCTAAGGATGTTGTTCTACACATTCGACCTATCCGGTCGTCGGGGTACCATTGCTAGATGGTCACTTCGATTGGTATAGGAATTTATTCCTATGCTACCGGCTTAGGTTCGACCTATGAGGTCACCACATTAGATTCATAATCCAATCAGATGGTTGATCAACGATTAAGAATCGTTCTAGGGTTAAATGATCAATACGATTGACATTTAACCCAGTGCAAGTGTTGCAGGAGGATCGATTAGCAATTCGATTGCTAATTGGCTTAATTTGATTAAGCCAATGGGCTGAGATTAAGTCTAATTAAATATGATTTAATTAATTTATTTTGGCTTGATTGGATCAAGTCCAATTGTTTATTGGATAAGCCAAGTGCAAGGAAAAACTAGTCCTAGTTCAACTAGGACTTGGGTCAATCTAATTTCTAATTTGATTAGAAAATTAAATCAGATTTAAATATAATTTAATCTGATTAAATTAGGTTCTTAATTGGGTTAAGACCTATTTTAATTGGGTTGATCTAATTTTGATTTGATTTGGTTTGGGAAACCAAATTAAAACAAGTCATAGGAAGAATCCTAGTAAGACTAGGATTCCACCTTGCGCCACATAATCCTTCTACACTCCTCTCTCTTATTCAATACCAATCTTCACTTATTTTGTGGACAAAAGCCCTCTCCCAGATCTCTCCCACGTTCACAAAAGGTCTCCTCTCTTCTTTCTTACATGGAAGGTGGTTTGGATCAAATCTAAAAGGAATAAGTTTGGATTTCGAATTCTATGAGATAGAGTTTTAGAAATCCAAAACTCTTTCAATTTTGCACCGAATTTATCCAATTTTTTTTTGGAATTTTTGTGGCTTTTAGGGTATATATATGCATCCTTTTCTGGTGATCCATCCATGAAAATATGAAGGAGGTGCTCAAGAGTTGGGCGTCTCTTAACTTGCCATGTTTGGATAAGCCTTGACTAGGTGTTTGACCTAGACAAGGACTCTATCATATCTCTCTATATAAGATGAGTTTCTTCATAAAATTTTATAGAAAATTATAGATTTGAGAGACCTTTGTGCCATCCAAAAATTAGAGAGAAATACCATTGGGTTGTGGAGATATAAAAGATGCAAGTTTGGGTGTCCAGAGAGAAAATGTAAGAAGAAGAGGGTCTTCTTCTTGGGTTTTTGTTTTCATATCTTTCCTCCTCCATCTTGAGTTTCCTGAGAGTGTCTCAGATCTGAAACTCCTCCTTTTACTTTCCATCTTTGAAAGAGTCTAAATCAAGAAGAAGGAGGCACCTGATCAACCATCAAAGAAGGATCAGCGCAGTACTAGCATACTGTGCTGATTTCCTGAAGCAGGACTTCTGATCGAGATTCGTGGGCTCGTGTGGATGACTCCTAGAGGCAGACGCATGTGTGGCTTGCAACATCATCCTCAAGCCCAGATCAGCAAGGTTAGAACGTCTAACTTGCAAGGTAATAGATCTGATCTATTGTTTAATACATACATTAGATGTAGTATAGAAACATGTTGATATGATCAACATGTAGTTCATGTTATATTTATATATTTTAATTTTTGATTTAATGCCATGTAATAATCATATAATAGGATCTTAGATTTAGGGATTTTTTGATCTTAGAAAATAAATTTGATTTATTTTAGTCTTCCGCTGTATGATCTTGAAAAAGTTTCAAGATCTAACCCTTTTTCAAGATCTAACCCTGAAACCCTAGATCTGGTTCCTACAATTGGTATCAGAGCCAGGTTCTTGATTACATGATTATTTATACATGCTTAGATTATTTCTTAGATTAGATCTAATTTATAATCTGATTATTAAATCTGAAATTAAAATTTTAGATCAATCACAAACTGCAAGGTTGTCCTGCTGTAAGGTTTACCCTTTACAGTGCAAAGGTTGTCCTAGTTTGTGTAGATCTATCGTTAATCATAAATTTATTAGATATGATCTAGATTAAATTTATGATTTATTAGATTTAAAAGGTATTTAAATCTGAAATAAAATCTCTTTGTTAATAATTTTTGTGCAAAGAAATTATTTAAAGTTGAAATGTTTCAATTACATGAACCTGTTTAGATTAGATCTAAAGTAGTTTCATGTTTATTTCACTTGTATCTTGATTATGAATCAAACATGCACTATGGTTGGTAGAATCATATTGTAAAATTATTTTACAAATATGAAATTATTTTTTGAAATGCCGAACCCAACCCTCAGCCCAAAACTTAATTAAGAATTAAGAAGTTGTTTGATTAGGTTCTAAGATTGTGAATTGAAGAACCTAAGACACAAATCATAACACATTGGGTTAATGGGTTAGTGAGAATTAGGTCCATTAATTGGGTTAGACCTATGGTTAGATTAAAGATGGACTTAATTAGAGAATTGACTAAATCTAATTAATTGTTGTCTTAGATTAGGTCAAGATTCTCTAGATCAATTACAATAGTTGTAGTTGGTCAAGTCCATGTCTTTAACGAGAACCAAATGGACTTGATTCTTGGCAAGCTGTCTAGCATGAACTGTTAGGTTGATCTAATCGAAACTAATTAAACCAGTTGGTGTCTAAGGTAAACCAGACCGGTGGTTTTTAATTGGGAGCCCGCTTACCTGGCCATTTCTGATGGTGTCTAAGGCAAGCTTTGGCAGACCCTCCCACTGATCGAACTTACCTGGCCTCTTGGTGAAATTATGTTTTGATCGGATCACTTGACTATTCGAGCTGACCCATGTCAGCTAGGTAAATCAGTGTGACTGATTTAGGTGCTCCTAGACCAGCCCTGGTCTCCCTTAAGCTGACTTGGTGAAGCCAGTGGGAAGATCATGATAAGCTGGTTCATCTGACCTCATCCTCTAAATTATTTAAATCCTCTAAAATTATTAGGTCCTTAAAATGACAAAGTTATGGAGATAACTGAGTCATAGCCTCCCATTAAGGTGTTTGATAATGAGTCCATTAACTCAATAATCATTGCAGACCCAAAGGCCTGGTGCTTTTGACTAATGGAATTATCACTCATCATATGATGACTTGGAAGTGTCTCTCTAATGGTGGTTAGGTGAGCCAACCAAAGTTGGGCTTAATCATTCGTTGGTTAGATTCATCAAGTATGATCATGTTAATGGTTGGACCTAACCGGATCCTTACAGTGGAGGCCAAAGCCTACTGATTAGGTTTCTGGGGCAAAATTAAAATTACTAGAAATTGTTTAGAGAAATAATTGGTTATGAACCTACCCTTAGATGTACATGGGTTGACCAACCAAAGTTGGGCTTGTGTGCAGTCTAAGTGGATTCTAGTACCCACTAAGGAATTAGGGTAATTTTTGAGTTGGAGGTAGAGGCTACCAATTCGAATAAAATAGTGGGAGAAACCTTTTGATTAAAGTCCAAATCTTTAGGTTTAATGAATCAATTACTAATTAGGTTATGGTTCTCCTTTGTGCAAATATGGCCACTTTCCTATCGCTCCGATCATTGTTGGACAATGATAAGTTGGTGGGACCCAACTTCGATAGCTGGTACCAAAAGTTGAAGATAGTCCTGGAGCATGAACGGATCCTATATATGATAATGGATCCTACACCTGAGGAGCCAGCTGCCAATGCACGTGGAACAGTCAGAGACACTTACCAGAAGTGGCTCAGTGACCGGACCATGGTGCGCTGTATCATGCTGGCTGTCATGAGCGACGAGTTCAGTCGCAGATTCGAGACGGCTCAGCCAAAGGACATGCTTCAAGTGTTGGAGGATGCCTTTGGCACACCCGATGATGTAGAGAGGCACAAGACTAGTTGTGCCATCTTCAATGCCAAAATGCGGGATGGTGTCTCTATCACTGATCATGTATTGTACATGATCGAGCTGATGGAACGATTGAGCAAGCTCGGCTTTCCCTTGCATGAGCAGCTTGGGAAAGATGCAATACTGAACTCGCTGCCCAAGTCTTATCTCCCATTCCTCACTCATTATAGAATGACAAAGCCTAAGAGAACTACCACGGGTTACTGGGGTTGCTTCAGAACTTTGAGAAGGATCACCAACTTTACAAGGAGTCGGTGAACTTAGTGGGAGGTTCGTCTTCTGGTTCTCGACCTTTTAAGAAAGGGAAGAAGAACAAGAAAAGAAAGTGAAGAAGGTGCAAGTTCAGGCTGGGACATCAGTGCAGAGCCAGACCAAAAAGATCAAGCTTGATAAGAGTCTATTCTACTGGCAAGCACCCTAGATTAGATAGTGTGTCAGATATCTACTTATGGCATTAGAGGCTAGGTCATATAAATAAGAACAGAATAAACAGGTTGACTCAAGAGAAAATCCTCGAAGTCAGTGATTGTGAATCACTTCCAACCTGTGAGTCCTGTCTTCTTGGTAAAATGATCAAGTCACCTTTTACTAAAAAAGGTGAGAGAGCTACTGAGCTCTTGGGCCTAATACATACTGATGTATGCGAGCCCATGAGCACCAGTGCTAGAGGTGGATATTTTTACTTCATAACTTTCACGGATGACCTATCCCGATATGGATATGTCTATCTGA
The DNA here is from genome assembly GCF_000442705.2 of Elaeis guineensis. Taxonomy (NCBI): domain Eukaryota; kingdom Viridiplantae; phylum Streptophyta; class Magnoliopsida; order Arecales; family Arecaceae; genus Elaeis; species Elaeis guineensis. Next base: position 22,516,730 of record NC_026006.2, on the reverse strand, counting down.
TGAAACATAAGTCGGATTCATTTGAAATGTTCAAACGATTCCGAAGTGAAGTAGAAAAATAAACTGGGAAGAGTATTAAAACTCTTTGATCTGATCAAGGAGGAGAATACCTTTCTAGTGAGTTTCTCACATATCTAGGAGAGAATGGGATTCTCTCCCAATGGACTCCTCCAGGAACACCACAGTATAATGGTGTGTCTGAAAGGAGGAATCGGACTCTGTTAGACATGGTCCGATCCATGATGGGTTTTGCTAGCTTGCCGATATCCTTCTGGAGATATGCACTCGAATCAGCCTGTTATCTGTTAAATAGGATTCCAAGTAAGTCTGTAATTAAGACTCCATATGAGATATGGACAGGGCGTAAGCCAGTACTTTCACACCTTAGGGTCTGGAGGTGCCCGACCTATGTCAAACGATTAGTCACTGACAAACTTGGACCTAGGTCTGACAAATGCTCATTCATAGGGTACCCCAAAGAGACAAAAGGATATTTTTTTCTACCATGCTGATGAACAAAAGGTGTTCGTCAGCCTTAAGGCAATCTTTTTAGAAAAGGAGTTCTTTGGTGAAGGAATCGTTGCCTCTAAGGTTGAACTTGATGAAGTTCAACAGGTAGAAGGACCGACACCAATAGCTGAACCTGAGTCGGATATAATTAGATCAGATTCGAAGCCTAATATACCTGTACTATTAAGGCGATCCGGTAGAGTATCGCGTCAGTCGGATAGATACTACGGTTTCTTGGTCCGGGACAGTGATCCCATCGAACTTGATGAGAATAATAAGGATCTGATCACCTATATGGATGCTATGCAGAGACCTGATTCCAAGAAATGGCTTGAAGCCATGAAATCCGAAATGGAGTCCATGAAGGTCAATGATGTATGGACATTGGTTGACCCACCTGAAGGGGTTAAACCCATTGGGTGTAAATGGGTCTTCAAAAGGAAGAGGGGTGCAGACGGAAAGGTAGAGACCTATAAAGCCCGTCTGGTTGCCAAGGGGTATCGTCAACATTATGGTATTGACTATGACGAGACGTTTTCCCCTATGGCAATGCTCAAATCTATTCGGATAATGCTTGCAATAGCTGCCCATCTGGATTATGAGATCTGGCAGATGGATGTAAAGACAGCTTTTCTGAATGGAGAGCTGACTGAAGAGGTGTATATGATACAACCTGAAGGGTTTACATCCACAGATGAGTCCAAGGTGTGCAAGCTTCAGAGATCCATTTATGGACTGAAGCAAGCATCTCGGAGTTGCAACATGCATTTTGATAAGGTGATCAAAACGTATGGCTTCATTAAGAATGGAGAAGAGCCCTGCATCTATAAATGGGCAAATGGTCCAGTTGTGGTATTCCTTGTCTTGTACGTGGATGACATTCTCTTAATCGGGAATGACATCCCCGCACTACAGAGAATAAAAGTTTGGTTGTCATCACAGTTCTCCATGAAGGACTTGGGTGAAGCATCCTACATCCTAGGGATGAAGATCTATAGGGATAGATCTAAAAGGATGCTTGGGTTATCCCAGTCCATGTATATAGACACTGTGCTGAAGAGGTTCAGCATGGAGAATTCCAAGAAGGGCTATCTATCGATAGGCCATGGAATTTCTCTCTAAGAAGGATTGTCCGACAACTCCTGAAGAGAGAGAGCGTATGAGTAGAGTCCCATATGCTTCAGCCGTGAGATCTATCATGTACGCCATGACATGTACAAGACCAGATGTGGCATACTCACTAGGAGTAGTGAGTAGATACCAATCCGATCCTGAAGAAAATCACTAGAAAGTGGTTAAAGCCATCCTTAAGTATTTGAGAAATACTAAGGACCAATGGTTGGTTTATGGTGAGTCAGATCTGAAACTTGTGGGGTTCACAGACTCTAGCTTCCAATCTGACTATGATGACAGCAGGAGTGTGTCGGGTTATATCTTTACTCTGAATGGTGGAGCCATCTGCTGGAAGAGTTCTAAGCAGCATACTGTGGCAGACTCTGTTTGTGAAGCGGAGTATATCGCAGCATCAGATGCCACGAAGAAAGCTGTGTGGCTGAGGAAATTCATCAACAAGCTCGGAGTAGCACCCTCCCTCGATGGTCTGGTCCTGCTCTATTGCGACAGCACTGGTGCCATAGCTCAGGCGAAAGAACCCAAAGCACATCAGCGGACGAAGCATATCTTGCACCGCTTCCACCTGGTCCGGATGATCGTGGATCGAGGTGACGTCGACCTTCAGAAGATCGATGGAAAAGAGAACCTAGCCGACCCCTTCACTAAAGCCCTGGCAATAAAGGAGTTCGACAACCACAAGTCGAAGATGGGTATCAGATACTGTGCCGAGTGGCTTTAGGACAAGTGGGAGTTGTTGGGAAATGTGTCCCAAAAAGCCAATCGTCAAGCTGTTGACGGTTGAGCAACCAAGTATTGTAATTGATTTGTTAATAAATAAAATATATTTGGCATTTTCATCATAAGCTTTCATCTTCTAATGAACTCCGTTGTTATGATGAAGTCCTTAGGACTATTTAAGTTCGATAAAGAGAGGATTTATCAATTAGTCCTTAAAACTGTTCACGATCAAATGATAGGCTGTTAATAAAAACGACAGCTTCTATCGAGCATAGGTCGCTGTAGGCCATATGGGTTGGTTGTCCTCTTAACCAAGGAGTGTGGAGACACTGGTATGGCATACAGGTGAGATGTAAGGGTACATCATCATTGAACGTGACCAACTCCAGAGTATTCTACTGTCGAGAATATCTCTGATGGGATATAGGTATAAGTGTCCCTTAGACCTGAGATCGCCTCAGTGACTTGCAAGCAACTCACTGTGCTTTGGTACTGGACTAACTGAATTTCTAATTCAGGGCGAAAGGCTTCTGGGCACAGTCAAGTACTTGCGAAGTCAGAGTGTGATCGAGATGGGATTGACCACTTCAAGAGTTGGAGAAGAATGAGTCGCTGTATTTCAATTTAGCAAAACTTTGGCCAGGGTAATCCATCAGATGGATTTGATATTTTGAAATACAATGTGGACAACCTGATCAGAGTTGACAGTTAAACTCTGGGGTGTCCTATGATCATTTTGGTCAAGGGGATGAATTATATGAAAACTATATCCGCATGGATTCTAAGGATGTTGTTCTACACATTCGACCTATCCGATCGTCGGGTACCATTGCTAGATGGTCACTTCGATTGGTATAGAAATTTATTCCTATGCTACCAGCTTAGGTTCGGACCTATGAGGTCACACATATTAGATTTTATAATCCGATCAGATGGTTGATCAACGATTAAGAATCGTGCTAGGGTTAAATGATCAATACGATTGACATTTAACCCAGTGCAAGTGTTGCAGGAGGATCGATTAGTAATTCGATTGCTAATTGGCTTAATTTGATTAAGCCAATGGGCTGAGATTAACTCTAATTAAATATGATTTAATTAGATTTATTTTGGGCTTGATTGGATCAAGTCCAATTGATTTATTGGATAAGCCAAGTGCAAGGAAAAACTAGTCCTAGTTCAACTAGGACTTGGGTCAATCTAATTTTTAATTTGATTAGAAAATTAAATCAGATTTACATCTAATTTAATCTGATTAAATTAGGTTCTTAATTGGGTTAAGACCTATTTTAATTGGGTTGATCTAATTTTGATTTGATTTGGTTTGGGAAACCAAATTAAAACAAGTCATAAGACAGAATCCTAGTAAGACTAGGATTCCACCTTGAGCCACATAATCCTTCTCCATGCCCTCTCTCTTATTCAACGCCAATCTCCACTTATTTTGTGTGACAAAAGCCCTCTCCTAGATCTCTCCCACATTCACAAAAGGTCTCCTCTCTTCTTTCTTACATGGAAGGTGGTTTGGATCAAATCTAAAAGGAATAAGTTTGGATTTCGAATTCTATGAGATAGAGTTTTAGAAATCCAAAACTCTTTCTATTTTGCACCGAATTTATCCAAATTTTTTTTGGAATTTTTGTGGCTTTTAGGGTATACATTGTGCACCCTTTTCTGATAATCCATGCACAAAAATATGAAGGAGGTGCTCAAGAGTTGGGCGTCCCTTAACTTGCCATGTTTGGATAAGCCTTGACTAGGTGTTTGACCTAGACAAGGACTCTATCATATCTCTCTATATAAGATGAGTTTCTTCATGAAATTTTAGGAGAAATTAGAGATTTGAGAGACATTTGTGCCACCCAAAAATCAGAGAGAAATACCTTTGGGTCGTGGAGATATAAAAGATGCAAGTTTGTATGTCTAGAGAGAAAAACGTGAAGAAGAAGAGGGTCTTCTTCTTGGGTTTTTGTTTTCATATCTTTCCTCCCTCCATCTTGAGTTTCCTGAGAGTGTCTCATATCTGAAACTCCTTTTACTTTCCATCTTTGGAAGAGTCCAAATCAAGAAGAAGGAGGCACCTGATCAACCATCAAAGAAGGATCAGCGCAGTACTAGCATACTGTGCTGATTTCCTGAAGCAGGACTTCTGATCGAGATTCGTGGGCTCGTGTGGATGACTCCTAGAGGCTGGATGCGTGTGCGGCTTGCAACATCATCCTCAAGCCCAGATCAGCAAGGTTAGAACGTCTAACTTACAAGGTAATAGATCTGATCTATTGTTTAATACATACATTAGATGTAGTATAGAAACATGTTGATATGATCAACATGTAGTTCATGCTATATTTATATATTTTAATTTCTGATTTAATACCATGTAATAATCATGTAATAGAATCTTAGATTAGGGATTTTCTAATCTTAAAAAATAAATTTTGATTTATTTTAGCCTTCCGCTGTATGATCTTGAAAAAGTTTCAAGATCTAACCCTCTTTTTCAAGATCTAACCCTGAAACCCTAGATCTGGTTCCTACACTCCATCCACAGCTTCAACCGCAAGGAAGACTCCACCAGGACTCCTACGGGAGCTGGGCTCCATCACCAACTTCAACTATTGGTAAGCTCTGTCCGGACTCCGACGGGAGCCGGACTTCGCACCTGACTTTAATTGTAGGAAGACTCCGCCCGGACTCCTACGGGAGCCGGGCTCCGTCCACAACTTCAACCGCAAGGAAGACTCCGCCTGGACTCCTACGGGAGCCAGGCTCCATCACCAACTTCAACTACTGGTAAGCTCCGTTCGGACTCCTACGGGAGCCAGGCTTCGCACCTGACTTTAATTGCAGGAAGACTCCGCCCGGACTCGTACGGGAGCCGGGCTCCGTCCATAACTTCAACCACAAGGAAGACTCCGCCCGGACTCCTACGGGAGCCAGGCTCCATCACCAACTTCAACTGCTGGTAAGCTCCGTCCGGACTCCTACGAGAGCTGGACTTCACACCTGACTTTAATTGCAGGAAGACTCTGCCCGGACTCCTACGGGAGCCGGGCTCCATCCATAACTCCAACTGCTAGTAAGCTCCGCCCAGACTCCTACGGGAGCCGGGCTCCATCACCAACTTCAACTGCTGGTAAGCTCCGTCCGGACTCCTACGGGAGCCGGACTTCGCACCTGACTTTAATTGCAGGAAGACTCTACCCAGACTCTTACCGGAGCAGGGCTCCGTCCCCCACTCCAACGGCTGCAGGCAAACTTCGCCCGGACTCCTACGGGAGCCAGACTCCGCCCATGACTCCAACAGCAAGGACATTCCGCCCAGACCCCTACAGGAGCCGGACTCCACCCCCGGCTGTGACTGAAGGAAGACTCCATCCGAGCTCCTGTCGAAGTCGGATTCCGAGCTCCTCTTGGACAGATGGCTAACTACCTCTCTCCGCCAGACACTCCAGCCAGACTTCAGCCGGCAGACCTTCATCCCCTGACGCACCGTAGTAATAGTCACGATTTTGCTCCATTCCCTACGGCAGATTCCACACGGCTCCATCACTCCACGACCCTGCTCCACGACAGATTCCACGCGGCTCCATCACTCCACGACCCTGCTCCACCTCTTGCGACGGATTCCATGCGGCTCCATCACTCCCTGGTAGGCCGTAATAATGGCCACGATCCTGCTCCACTTCCTGCGACGGATTCCGCGTGATTCTTCTATCCTCTGGCAAGTCGCGACAACGGACGCCGCTCCACTCCTCGTGGCAGACTCCATGTGGCACGCCCCGGTAATAGCCATGGGTCCACCCCACTATTCTCCACAAAAAACTTTTCCTGACTATGGGCGGCCCACTGCCAGACGGTTACAGGCATCACCATTAGTTTGTTGCCCCCTCCTCCTATAAAAGGGAGAACCTCAGATATGTTATTCTATAAGCTCTCATTTTTACCTAGAAACTCTGCTAAAATTTTTGTTCGAGCACTCCATTCTTGTTGAGGCAGAGAACTGACTTGAGCATCGGAGGGTCTTGCCGGAGCAACCCCACCTCCGGTTTAGACTTCTTTTGCAGGTCCCAGCGGCGACCGCGACTCCAGCTTCTCTGACGTAAGCGGATTTTTGCACCAATAACTAGTTTTTTAAAAAATTATCTGATAAAATTCAAAACTCTAAGCTAATTGGTACTTAGCCTTAAATTTTTTTTTTATTCGAGGATGAACAAAGTTCAAGTTGGGGGGTATGATAAGTACTAAAAATATATTAATAAGAAGCACAAAAATATATACCAATTGATCTTTATTCTTTAGGAATTGATGCTTCTATTTATCTTTTACAGAAAAGATGATCGCTAATGTAAAAAGCTCGATTTGCAGGTTAAAAGGACTCAAATTGAGAGTAAATTAGACTCAAAATGGATCTCGAATGAAGGTCCAAATGTAGGCACAAATTCAAACAAAAATAGATTCAAATCTGGCCTAAAAACCCAACCCAAATGGATTCAATTCAGCCCAACAGTCCGCTTGGTGTACTGTGGACCGACTGGCTAGTCCACAGAAATGGAGCATGGTCCACAGCACAATATCACCAGTCTAAGCATGGTGCTGGAGGGCGAAAGAGTTTTGTACACATCAGATGGCTAACGGGGATTTGAAACACTTGATGGATAGTCAGGAACATGCTTTCCCATATCCAACGGTAGTGGCGCACTCTAATGCATGATCCAATGGTTGCAAGCCATCCAGGGGTGCAATCGGATAGTGAAGAGCTGTTGCCAACTGGGAAAACTAAACAAAAGTCTTTTATTAGTCCCATCCAATGAACACTCAGACTCTTCACTCCCACATGCATCAAATTATGGTCAATCCAGTCCCATAGAGATATAACTATCAAGAATCATAGTATAGAAATTCATCTTATAGCCAACACCAGCATACCTCGTAGTCTGTACCCAGTTAGAGCCTTTCTTTCAAGGAAGATATCTGACAAATCCTCCACTCCGATATGTAATCCATCATTAAGCTAGAGATCCAACTCGATCAACTAGTAATCGCATTCAGTAGGGAGGAGGAAGGAGAGCTACCTAGTCTACCTGAGAGTGATCTTGAGGGACAATATCTAGCTGAAAGTTTTAATATCCCTATAAGTTTTTCTAAACAATCGATTATGACTCTTGAGAATGAAATTATCATAGAACAACCTTGCATAACTAAAAAGATCAACACAGATAATTCAACTAAGATAGAAACGTATAGGAAGGAATCAGAATGGTGGGATGAATCAATTCCATCATCACCCTACTTACTTGTGGTCCCATTCTCTAGTGCCCTAGAATCATCCATTTCTTTTAATAGAAAGGGAGGACAAATTGATGAAATGATGAAATTAATTAATATTTTTCAAGGACCACAAATGAATAACACAATAAAGGAAGCTACACCCATAATTCTCCCTCAGAATTCAGTAGATCCCTATCTGGCTTATTTTGGGATGGATGATTTTGATGTAGATAGGCATATCACAAAAATAAATGATCTAGTAGAAATGCCCTACTTCAAAACCACCCCATTTTGGATAGAAAACCATGAGCCATTGCTTAGCCCCCCAATATCTCTCTTGTTAGAATCACCACCTGCTTTAGAATTGAAGTCACTTCCTGACACACCCAATGACAACCTTCCAGTGATCCCTAATCAGGAAATCCAACTTGTAGGTGTTCTAAAAGTGCATAAAAAAATTATTGGATGGGATATCTCTGAAATGATGAATAACGATATGGAGATTTTTTTGATTGACATCTCTATAGTTGGCATTACTTTCGAGGACTATCTTCAAAATCTTTTTACGGTGCTAAAACAATGTATGGAGATAAATTTAATGTTAATTTGAAAAAGTACTATACCATAGATCAAAAAAAGATTTTATCGATACATGTCATATCCAAAATAGGGATTAGAGTAGATTAGATTATAATTGAAAAAGTTTTTAAACTACCACCCCTAATCTCGATTCAACAAACATAATTCCTTCCTGATCATCAAAAAAATTATGAGAATATTGTTAGTCCCTGATATTGTATGCTTGTTCAGTACATTCTATTGGTTCGGACTAATCATTGTAGAGCATTCTACAAATATTTTTCTATCATGATGACAAGACCTCTTGATTGGCCATATCCTTTTGAAATCTTAAGGGATGTACTTAAGTTGGTTATAGGTGGGACTCTCTCATAGCATTCGACTAAAGACGTTAAACTTAACGCTTGTTGGGAGGTAACCCAGCTTATATAATATATCTTTAGTTTCTTTTCATTTTGTAGGAATCTCTAGAAAGATAATTAGCCAAGTTGAATCTCTACGGTGGAGTGGATGAGCGTGCTACTAGCCAAGTTTGGGGGAGAGCCACGTTCACACTAGCTAGAGTCAAGAACGTACCATACCCAATAATGAAGGATCTATTAACAATGAATACACATATCGAACTCAAGTGGTATCCTTCCCTATTATGTTTTATTATGATTCTCTTCTTCCATTGGGGATAATGGAAATTAAGTTGGAGGAAAGAATAATTAATCTAATTAAGTCCTCAAGTATGATTAGAAATAATTAGCTTTATGTATCCGAATTCAGTCTTGATTTGAGGTTAATTAGGCACTCTAATTAATGAGGGATTAACGATCTAGATAATTTTAGAGACACCGAGGATCAAATTATTAAGAAAGCCCAATGAATGGTAGGGTTTAGATCAGACTAAATTTTGAAGTGATTCTAAAATTCTCTTCTTATCGATCTCAATGAAAAATCTGCTTTATGAGAGTTTGGGTGGAAAGGTTGAGGTATATAAAAGTTCTCCTTAGAATATGAAAAAAAAAAAGAAGAGAAAAAAAAAATTTAGCATTGTCTCACTGAGTAACTGGACCTCTTCACCTAAGTAAGTATTATAGTTCGCATCAAAAGGTGGGGATGCTAAAAGACTGTTATACAGTCTGTCTCACCTTGTGGCTTTTTTTGGACTCGAGTCAGTAAGTCTGAGGGGTGTTCTACACCTAATGCCTTAAAACCAACTGGTTTGAGAGTCATTAGCTGAAAACTTGCTACAAAGGTCAGCTAGAAGGCTCAAAAGGCTAAGACATTGCACTAGACTCTTTTTGAAAAAAATATATATATATATAAATAATAGTAGATAATAAAGAGAACTAAATTGTAAAAAGATAATAAATCCAGCTCATATTCAGTTAGAGGATAAAGAGTAGAGTGGGGAGTTGGTGAAAGAAGATCTCCAAAAATTTTTGTGGCTAATATTTAATCACTAACTGGGTCAAATTAGTAATTCAATGAAGTACCTTTTAATAGTCTGGCTAGATATCCACTGTCGTTAAGAATGCCTAAGATAACTTTCAATTCAAGGATAATTTGGTACACACTACTGATATTTTACTCGAGGACGAACAAAAGCTAAGTTGGGAGGTGTGAAGAATACTTAAATTAAATTATCAAGGCACATAATTCTCTTTAATTACTCTTTATTTATTAAGAATTTAATGCTCTTTAGTCTATTTTGCAAGTGATTCATACGATTCAAATTGTACTCAAATCGGATCAAATTCAAGTGAACCAGGTGACTAACTCCTATTCAAATATGAATGCGACTTATGATGAAGGGATCAGATGCAACTTCTCCAATTAAGGGTCCAGATTAAAAAATAATCTTTCATATGAAATCAAGTGTGAACATGACTTAAAAATTAAGGGTTACGAAGCAAATGCATCAAGAATGCACCACATTCAACTAAACCCTAGAAGCAACTTGGCGCCACATCCAAAGCCTCATGTGCCATCCCAACACAAGACCTCCTCATGCCACACTCTTTTTCTTTCACATTAATGTATTTCCATGCCTCCCTCTCTATTCCTTTCTTTCTTACACAAACCCATGCCCCCTTTCTTCCTTTTATTACACACAACAAATGCCCCTCACGCTCACATTCTCTCATGCACCACAACTCCTCATGCCCCTCCTTTTCTCTCTTTCTTTTCTTACATGCTACACCACAAAATCCTAGGCCTTCCTCCTCTATTTAAATGCCAACTCTTCTCCTCTCCTAGGAACATACACCCCCTTGTGGGGTTCTTCATCTTCTCCCCTCTCTCTTCCTCTTTCTCTATCAAGCTAATGCCTAATTTTCTTCCCAAGTCGCCAACCCTTTTCTCTCCCTCTTTCTCTCTTCTCCATAAGTCTAGAGGAGGTACTAAGCTTAGCAACCCCTCTTCTTCTTTTTTGCCATCACCATATTCCTCTATAGATCCCTTCTCCACATCCTAAGAAATCTAGGGGAGGTCCTAACCCTAGTACGTCTTCTATCAAATCTAGGAGAGGTCCTAATCCTAGTGCCGCTATCCTTCCTTTCTATATTTTCAAACTTCTATCTACTTTTCTTCCTTAGAGTTTCTAGACCAAACCTTCCAGCCATTCTGCCACTGTCTGCATGGAGGAAGATGAAAGGATTCAAAGAGGCACATATACCATCGGGTGCAGCTAGAAGATCAACTTGATTTAATTATCTTGTATCATACTTTTATTTTTTTCTTGTATGTATATTTTTTTATTTGATTAATGAAAGATCTTTTTATTGCAATGCCTTTATCTCTTCATTAGTTTCTTTCAATTTATTATTTTTTTCTTTTGTATTTTCAAAACAATCAACTAAGATCTCTATGGATATGATCTCGACTTATCCTATCTATACAGTGAGTAAGATTAACTTTGGTGTGTTACAACACCCGTCAGTTCTCTACAGCAAGCCCCTCCTTGGCTTTGTCCTGCTCCTCCTCAATTAGTTGAAGGCGACAGCGAAGTTGATGATTTTTCCCATCCAAGCTCAGACCTACTGAAGCAGGTCCCATATCATGAATGCTTACTGAAGACCACCATCGAGTTAGGAGCTAGATCCCTTGAGAAGAAGGACATAGCTAAAACCTTACCTCAGTCGCATCTCGAAGATACTCCCCAAAGAATCGCACCCACAGCCTTGCCACTTTAGTTGAGGACATCAATTTCCCTAGCAACTTCACATAAGCCTTGGCTGGCAGTGCGAAACCGTCAGTCTAGGATGGAGAAATGTCAGAAAGTGTCGAAATGCCTTTTTCTGTAGCCTCGAAAGGACTGATGGAGACTGAGTTGCCTCCCTTCTTCAATCGCTTCTCTCTTGGCTAGCCCATGGTCTCCACCACTTTAGGCTCAACAACCTAAGCTGTGGCGACCCCAACTTTAGCAACAGTGGCTTCGACTGCCTCAGGAGGAGGAGAGAAAACAATCTTCTTCCTCTTCTTTTCCTTCTTCTCTTTAGGACAGCCAGATGGTTCCCTCAGAGAAAGCACTATGCTTGCACCAACATCGAGATCAGTACAGCCGGCCTTATAATCGAAAGACCCAAGATGTTGACACTTACCTTTGGGGGCTAGGCCATTGGAATGCAGCCTCTTAAAGAGATCCTCAAGAAGGAGGTTGGTATATGGGAATGATAAGTATAATAATTATCCTAATAAAAGCATCAAAATATATATTAACTGATCTTTATTTTTTAAAAATTAATGCTTTTACTTGTGTTTTGAAGAAAAGAGGATTGCTAATGCAAAGAGCTCGATTTGTAGATTCAAAAAAAAAATTGGGCACAAATCAGACTCAGTTTGGATCCTGAATGAAGATTTGAAGCCAAAAAAGAAAAAAAAACAAATATATATATATGTCAGTCCAGCATGGATCGACTCTTGTTATTCAGCTCACAGCAAGCAGATGCGTAGTCGTTGATAGCACCAAAAATAACTTTACTCACTACGTAGATAGGATGAGTCGAGATTGTATTCTGAGGGACCTTGGGCTAAGTGAGATTGTAAAATAAAAGAAAGAAGTATTATTTTAATTTAAAAAATAAATTATCTTAAAATTGATATAATTAGAAAATAAAGAGCTCGAGAGTTTTGAATTAATTTTACACTAGTAGAGTTGTATCTCTTTTTTTTTTAATTAAATAGATGCGATTAATCCTAAAAAAAAATACCTATCTTTTCTCAGCACATCCCATACCTGTAGATCACGGCGCATCTTCAGAAAGTACTAGATAAACAACTCTTCTTTCTTCGGCACGCCCCATACCCGTAGATCACGGTGCATCTTCGAAAAGTAAAAGTTGTTCTTAATATTAATCTAACAGGAAAGCATAAATAAAAGAATATGAAAGAGAGCAAATAAAGAACTCATGATGATTTAAATAAAAATTATAATCTTTATTGCATATAAAGAAATACAAGAAAGTTTAGAACAATAAACCCACTCTGTGTCGTTACAAAATTTCTTCTCCACTCCCGAGACTGCTAACCTAGCTGCTTATGGAGTAGTCCCTTTCTCTTCCTCTATGCAAGGCTCTAGAAGAATTTCTGGGATGATCCTTAAATGGGAGTACAATAGCCTTTTTATAGGTGTTAGGAGGGAGGAGTTTTACATAATTTTCAGATGTGGGACTAAAGAAAATACTAAGGACTAAAAGATGGATGGATGAGATGGAAAGATCACAAGTAGATAAAGAAAATACAAATTCTTCCTCTTGAAGTATTTTCAAGTATTATATTTTTTCCTTTAATTTTTAGATCCATCTGTTGTCCGTCTGTTCGCCACTGTGTCTGCTAGCACAACTCTCTGCGCACCCGCCATGCCGCATGCCCGCGCCCGCACACCGCCGCGCTCGCACACCGCCGAGCTCGCACTGCCGCGCTAGCTGTTAGGGAACGCTCCTTTTTGATTTACAAAAAGAAACTTTTGTTTCTTTAAAATGATGCCTATATCCTTTTTGGGTTCCTTGCATAGTATCTTCATTTTCTATAATACTGTATGCATCCTTCTTTTATTTTAATTTTATTTTAAGTCCAATTTTCTTCAAACTTGAGTCTTTTTGATCTGCGAATCGGACTCTTTGTATTGGTGATCACCTTTCCTGTAAAACATAAAAAGAAGTATCAAATTTTTAATAAATAAAATAAATTAAATATAATTTTTTGCTTTAAATGACTTAAATTAAGTATTTATCACACCCCCCAACTTGAATTTTGCTCATCCTCGAGTAAAATAGATATATCAGCATTGTGTACCGATTCGGTCTTGAATAAAAAGTTAGGTTAGGCATCCCAAAAGGTAGATGATACATGGTTAGACCATTAAAGAGATACTTCATTGGATTATCAATTTGATCTAATTAGTGGCTGAGTATTAATTAAAGAAATTTTAAGAGCTTTTCTTTCACCAACTCCCCACTTTACTCTTTAAATCTTCTAACTTAATGTGAGAGAGGTTTATTATCTTCTTGCAATTTAGTCCCCTTATTATCCACTATTTTTTTTTTTAACATTGTCCACCTTTTTACGTGAACCACAATGCTTACTTAGGTGAAGGGGCCCGGTTACTCAGTAGAAAACTAATTTTTTTTTTAAAAATAAATTTTAAGAAGAATTTTTTTGCATACCTCGACCTTTCCACCCAATCTCTCATGAAGCAAATTCTTTATTGAGATCAGTAAGAAGAGGGTTGTAGAATCACTCCTAAAATTTGGTCTAGTCTAAACCCTACCATTCATTGGGTTTTCTTGATAATTTATTCCTCAGTATCTCTAAAATTATCTTGATCATTAATCATTCATTGATTAGGATGTCTAATTGACTCTTAATCAAAATAACATTCGGATACACAAAACTAATTATTTCTGACCATACTTGAGGATTTGATTAATTTTTCCCCCCCCAACTTAATCTACATTGTCCTCAATGGAGTAGGAAAGCAAAGAAAATAAAAGGAGAGAGTGCACCTGGGATAATTTTGCTTCGAAAGTTGAAGATAGCTTCATTGATTAATAGGCTCTTGTTCTAAATTTCTGTAGCTGCAGTAAAGTAAAAAAAATATAAAATCATTGGGTTGCCTCCCAACAAGCGCTAAGTTTTACGTCTTCAGCCAGACGTCAAGTTTATTATTCATTATAAAGTGGATCACACAGGTAGATGGTGTCGATTCATTCTTTATGTGCAATTTCATCTACATATGGCTTCAGACGTTGGTCATTTACATTAAATGTATTGCCATTCCGAGGGTCATGAATTTCAATTGCTCCATATGGGAATATTTGTGTGACAATGAAAGGTCCATCCCATCGGGATTGAAGTTTACCGAAAAAAGGCGTAACCTGAAATTGAAAAGCCATACCTTTTGATTTAGCTCAAACAATTTTCTAGAGATATATTTGTCATGAAATACTTTGGTTCGAGCCTTGTAAATTCGTGAACTCTCGTATGCATCGTTGCGAAGTTCTTCCAGTTCATTGATTTGCAACCTTCGATTAGAACCTACATTCTTCATGTTAAAATTAAACATTCGTATGGCCCATTGTGCACAATATTCTAATTCAACCAGCAGATGGCAAGCTTTGCCATAAACTAATTGATAGGGTGACATACTGATAGGGGTTTTAAAAGCTGTATGGTAAGCCCATAATGCATCATCTAAGGGAAGAGACCAATCCTTTCTATCGGGCTTAACCATCTTTTCTAGGATATGTTTAATCTCCCGGTTTGACACCTCTACCTGACCATTAGTTTGGGGGTGATATGGTGTGGCCACTTTGTGTATAATATTATATTTTTTCATAAGTGCTTCAAAATATTTATTCGTAAAATGAGTCCCCCCATCACTAATGATCACCCTTGGGAAGCCAAATTGACTAATGATGTTTCGTTGGATAAAATTAATTACAACTTTATTATCATTAGTCCATGTAGCTATTGCCTTCACCCATTTTGATACATAATCAACTGACACCAAAATATATTCGAATCCAAATGAGGCTGGAAAAGGTCCCATGAAATCAATCTTTCAAACATCGAAGATTTCTACTACTAAAATGGGGGTCAGCGGCATCATATCTTTCTTGGATAAATTTTTTGTTTGCTGACATTGTAGACAACTTCGGCCAAATTCATGTGCATCCTTGAAAAATGTTGGCCAATAAAACCCACTCTGCAGTACTTTTGCTGCAGTTTTTCTTCCACTAAAATGTCCCCCACATGCCGAAGAATGGCAAAAAGTGAGAATGCTTTGGAATTCACTCTTGGGGACACAATGGCGAATAACTTAGTCAGGATAGTATTTGAATAGTTCAGGTTCCTCCCAAAAATAATGTTTAATTTGCGAGAAAAATCGATCCTTTTCTTGTTTTATCCAGTGAGAAGGTACTTGTCCTGTTGACAAGTAATTGACAATATGGGCAAACCATGGAGGACGGCTAGAGGAGATTGCGAAAAGTTGTTCGTCAGAAAATTTCTCTTTGACCTCATCTATGCCTATCGTGTGTTCAACTAAGATCCTGGAGATGTGATCAGCTACCACATTCTTAGAACCTTTCTTATCTCGGATTTTCAGATCAAATTCTTGTAAAAAAAGGATCCATCTGATCAAACATGGTTTAGTATCTTTCTTTGAGAGGAGATGTTTCAGAGCCACATGATCAGAGTAAACTAGAACCTTAGACCCTAACAGCTATGAGCAAAATTTTTCAAGGGCGAACACTACTGCTAGTAGCTCTTTTTCTGTTATGGTGTAGTTTAATTGGGCATCGGAAAGAGTCTTGCTAGCATAATAGATTACATGTGGCTCCTTATTGATTTTTTGGCCTAAGATGGCACCTATTACAAAGTCAGAGGCATCACACATAATCTCAAATGGAATGGACCAGTCAGGGGGTTTTATTATGGGTACTGTTGTCAGGACTATTCGTAATGTGTTGAATGCTTTCAAATAGTCTTCGTCAAAGACAAATGGTGTGTCCTTGGCCAACAGATTGCACAGGGGTCTTGAAATCTTGCTAAAGTCTTTGATGAAGCATCTATAAAATTTGGCATGACCTAAGAAGGATCGTATTTGTCGGACCGAAGTAGGAGGTGGTAGTTTTGAAATGACCTCAACTTTGACTTTATCTACCTCGATCCCTCTTTCAGAAATAATATATCCTAATACAATTCTTTTCCGCACCATGAAATGGCTCTTTTCCCAACTTAGGATGAGATTTGTCTCCATACACCATTTAAGAACTTTGGAAAGATTATGGAGACAATCCTCAAAGGTGGTTTCAAATACAAAAAAATTATCCATAAAAATTTCAAGACATTTGTCCACCATATCCGAAAAAATGGCCAGTATGCACCATTGAAATGTAGCGGGTGCATCGCAGAGCCCGAATGGCATACACCGAAAAGCAAAGGTGCCATAGGGGCAGGTGAAGGTAGTCTTTTCTTGATCATCCAAAAATATAGGTATTTGATTGTACCCTGAATAACCATCAAAAAAATAGAAGAAACTTTATCCTGCTAACCGTTCTAAGATTTGGTCGATGAAGGGCAATGAAAAATGGTCCTTCCTAGTAACGGCAATTAGTTTTCTATAATCTATACATACTCGCCATCCAGATGATGTGCGAGTGAGAAGCAGTTCACCTTCTTCGTTCTCAACCACAGTAATACCTGATTTCTTAGGTACTACTTGAGTGGGACTGACTCATTTACTATCGGATATGGGGTAGATGATTCCAGCATCTAACCACTTTACCACCTCTTTCTTTACTACTTCATGCATGTTTGGGTTCAATCTTCTCTGCATATCTCGATGGGGTTTGGCATTTGCCTCAAAATGAATATGGTGCATGCAAATGGAGGGATCAATTCCTTTTAAATCGGCAATGGACCAACCGATAGCCTCTTTGTATTCCTTCAGAATATCAACCAATTGTGCTTCCTGATTAGGGGTCAAGTTTGATGCAATGATCGTCGGGAGGGTGTCATTGGGTCCTAGAAATACATACTTGAGCATAGCATGAAGGGATTTCAATTCTAACGTAGGTGGTGATTCTAAAGATGGGACTATTGGTGTACTGACTAATGTGGGCAATGGCTCATACTTGATTGTCCATGGAGGAGTGGTTTTATCATGTGGTGTATCCAATAGGGTGTTAACTTCTTTCATATATCCCTCAAAGTCATACACTCCAAAGTGAGCCAAGCAAGTATCTAAGGGGTCTGGTGCTAGAATTGTGGGTGTTGCATCTTCTATAATGTCTTCTAGTATATCTACTTCGAAGCAACTATCTATTAATGGTTCTTGGGAAGCACCAAACACATTCAGTCTCAGTTTCTTATTCCCAAACGATACGTCCATGACTCCTGCCCTACAATTAATGCATGCATTTGCCGTAGCTAGGAAGGATCATCCTAAGATAATGGAAATTTATCTTGGGTTGCCACTTAGTTCCATGTCAAGAACTAAAAAATCAACTGGAAAGTAAAACTCATCTACCTTGACCAAGACATCCTCAAGCATTCCACGTGGTTCCTTAATTGATCTGTCGGCTAATTGCAGTGTGACTGATGTGGGTTTCAGTTCTCTGAATCTAAAAAGTTCATACACCGGACTAGGTAAAAGATTCACACTTGCCCCTAAGTCCAGAAGAGCTTTTTCAATGTGATAATCTCCTATAACACAGGAAATGATGGGGGCTCCTGGGTCCTTAAGCTTTGGAGGAGTGGCATGCTGGAAGACATAACTAGTCTATTAAGTGAGGTGTACTTTCTTTGGGATTTGTAATCTAAATTTATGTTTTTGGGTGCACAAATCCTTCAAAAATTTGGCATAAGCAGGGACCTGTTTGATTGCATCTAGAAGAGAAAGATTAATTTGGACTTGCTTAAATAATTCCAACATCTTGTCGAGTCTTCCTCCCTTCTTATCTGCAGGAATAGGGGCTTTCAGGGCATCCGAAAATGGAGCTTTAGGCAAGTAAGATGATTCTAGTGCAGTTGGTTCATTTTCTATTTTAAGGTCCTCCTTGTTCTTGGGTGATTTGGCTTTGGTTAGAGGTTTAGGGTCGGTCTCATTGGTTTTACTAGTGTGTTCAATGACCTTCCCACTTCTCAGAGTCATGATTGATTTGGCATGTTCAGAAAAATCTTTTGGGGTATTAGAGCTCTCAATCACAAATTGCCCTCTTGGGTTGCTCTCGGGTTGGCTAGATAATTTTTCTCCTTTCCTCCTACTGAATGCAGTCACTAGTTGACCTATTTGGGTCTCTATCTTAGCAATGGATTGTGTGTGGGAGTTAAGGGTCTGAGTGTTGACTTCTAATCGTTCTAGTGCTTTCAAAACTTTTTTCTCAAAAGCTGAGCTGTGACCAGTAGTAGACGGTTGAGGAGCATTTTGAAATTGATAGTATGGTCCATGCCTATAGTTGGGTCCTGATATTGAGGTCAAGGTGCGGCAGAGCCAACCACTGGTTGTGGTCTCCAGAAAAAATTTGAATGGTTTCTCTAGCCGGGGTTATAAATATTTGAATATGGATCGTTTTCTGGTCTGTGAGCTTGTTGGACTTGATCTTACTGAACCTGCTCGTGCACAAACTCAAAAAATTGAGGTGCGGCTGGGCATGCACTAACAAAATGGTTCGGACTTGCACACAATGCACAAACTTCTTGGATTGGGTTAGGTGGAATCGGGGATTGTCCAGTATTTAGAAGACGGTCTAATTTTTGGGACAGTTCATCTACCTTACTGTGGATATCTATGACATTTTCAATCTGATAAATTCCACTTCTTTTTTGTTGAAGGATGGGTTGTTCTCTAGAGGTGGTAGACATCTGATGTAGAAAATTCTCACTAAGTGTTTCAAAGAGCTGTCAGGCTTCATCCTCACTCTTTAGCATGAATGTCCCACCACATGATGCATCAACCATTTGTCGGTGTTTCTCCGATAGACCATCATAAAAATACTGACAAAGTTGTCATTTAGGGACAGCATGGTGTGGATATTTACGAATGAGGTCCCTTAACCTTTTCCATGTCTCATGAAAAAGTTCACCCTCCAATTGGGAAAAACTAGTGATAGCTTTTCTAATTTGATTTATTTTTCTAATTGAAAAGTATTTCTTGAGAAATTCTCTCTGAAGATAATCCCAAGTTGAAATAGTTATAGAGTCTAAGGAGTTTAACCAATGCTTGGCTTTGTCCTTAAGTGAGAAAGAAAATAGTTTCAACCTAAGGGCATCATCGGATAAGTTTTGGATTTTTACTACGGAACAAATTTCAAGAAATTCATCCAAGTGTTTGTATGGGTCCTCGTTACTAAGTCCATAGAATGATGGCAACATTTGAATAATGCTAGACTTAATCTCATATTGGGTAGCTTCTATTGGAGGTGCTTGAATGCATGGAGAGTAGGTATACGAGGATGGAGTGAAATATTCTCTCAATGGGCGTGGAGGATTAGCCTCACCAGGTGCAGCCATGTTTCTAACTTGGATAGTCCTAAGAGTCTTTTCTAATTCTTCGTCTAATGGTTGCAAGTTGGATTTTAGTGATCATCGACCTAACATGCAACTAAAAGGTCTATGTAGGACTATCCTAGTCTGTTAAGGATTTTTTTTTATTAAGAGGAGAGGAGAAGAGAGAAAAGAGTTCTAAAGAAGAGATCCTAAGAAGTCCTAAAACTAATAGAAGAATTAGTTGTGATTAGATTTTAATTACAATCAAGTTAGCACGCAGTGGACTCTCTATCCTAAAGTTACCCTAGTTCTAGATAGCTCCTAACTGTAGTTAGCCTTCAATCCCTCCAAGTCGGAGCTTGACCAACCAACTGGCCAGATAAGTGTAAGGTTGGTGGGAGTCCCCCCGTTGCTTTTCTTAGACACCAAATAAATTGGCCAGGTCAGCGAACGGAACCAATTAAAAACCACCTTCCTTCGGGCCCAGTCGTCCCGCAAACCACTTGCCTAGACACCAGCTAGCTGACCAAGTCTAGCCTGGTTCAACTCTCAGGGTCACTTGTCCTAATGAGCTCGAAATCCTTAGGGGTCAATGTCTAATTAATTTTAGATTAAGGTCTAGGTTATGCAAATACAAGGGAGTAATTTGTGGGCCAAGGAAGGGTGATCAAATCTCCACCTTATCTTAGTTAATGGGTTGTGCCCTTAAAGTTAATTATGGAGATGCAATGCAAAGAAACAAGGTGTCCAATCCAATTAGAGATTTTTATATTTGAGATTACGCTATTTTAGTTAAGTGTTATGAAATGTCAGTGGTTTTTCTTTTTTTTAAATTCAACCATGCCAAGATCCCCGGCAATGGTGCCAAAATTTGATGCGTAGTCGTTGATAGCACCAAAAATAACTCTACTCACTACGTAGGTAGGATGAGTCGAGATCATATCCTCAGAGACCTTGGACTAAGTTGAGATTGCAAAATAAAAGAAAGAAGCATTGTTTTGATTTAGAAAATAAATTATCTTAAAATTGATATAATTTGAAAATAAAGAGCTCGGAAGTTTTGAATTAATTTTGTACTAGTAGAGTTGTATCTCTTTTTTTTAATTAAATAGATGTGATTAATCTTAGAAAAAATATCTATCTTTTCTCGGCATATCCCGTACCCATAGATCACGGTGCGTCTCTAAAAAGTACTAGATAAACAACTCTTCTTTCCTCGAAACGCCCCGTACCCATAGATCACGGTGCGTCTTCGGAAAATAAAAGTTGTTCCTAATATTAATCTAACAGGAAAGCATAAATAAAAGCATATGAAAGAGAGAAAATAAAGAACTCATGACGATTTAAATAAAAAGCATAATCTTTATTGCATATAAAGAAATACAAGAAAGTTTAGAACAATAAACCCACTCTGTGTCATTACAAAATTTCTTCTCCACTCCCGAGATTGCTAGCCTAGCTGCTCATGGAGTAGTCCCTTTCTCTTCCTCTATGCAAGGCTCTAGAAGAATTTCTGGGATGATCCTCAAATGGGAGTACAAGAGCCTTTTTATAGGTATTAGGAGGGAGGAGTTTTACATGGTTTTCAGATGTGGGACTAAAGAAAATACTAAGGACTAAAAGATAGATGGATGAGATGGAAAGATCACAAGTAGATAAAGAAAATATAAATTTTTCCTCTTGAAGTATTTTCAAGTATTATATTTTTTTCTTTTAATTTTCAGATCCATCTGCTGTTTATCTGTTTGCCACTATGTCCACCAGCATAACTCTTCGCGCACCCGCCATGCCGCGTGCCTGCGCCCGCACACTGCCGCGCTCGCACTGCCGTGCTAGCTGTTAGGAAATGCTCCTTTCTGATTTACAAAAAAAAACTTTTGTTTCTTTAAAATGATGTCTATATTTTTTTTGGGTTCTTTGCATAGTATCTTCATTTTTTATAATACCGTATACGTCCTTTTTTTATTTTAATTTTATTTTAAGTCTAATTTTCTTCAAACTTGAGTCTTTTTGATCTGCGAATCAGACTCTTTGTATCAACGATCACCTTTCCTGTAAAACATAAAAAGAAGCATCAAATTCTTAATAAATAAAATAAATTAAATATAATTTTCTATTTTAAATGACTTAAATTAAGTGTTTATCATAGGTCATGGACCCTTAAGAGGTCCACAATAAAAAAATGTGGTGCACAATGAAGAAACTGTATCTTAGCTACAGTAAAATATGAAGTGGGTGAAACAGGTTCCGGAGTGGCTGGTTGGCGGGTTTACGGGCACGCTCTGGGGCACTTCATGCAGGCTTCCTTCAAACAATGGTGCAGGTCCGGTCCAATGGTTTCAAGTGGGTCTGCATGCGGGATGTGCAAGCTAGCGGGTGCCTGGGATGCAACTGCAATTGGTTTCATCAGTTTCTGAATCCTAATCAAAATAGAATCCGATAAGAATCAAAGCTCCTTGGATGGCTTGGAATCGGAGACACCAAGGCTCTATAAAAAGGGACCTAAGGGAACAAAGAAAAGGGCATCCAGATAGTGAGTAGAAATCAAGAAATAGAGGGAGTGGGTAGCAGAGAAAAGCAGCAGCAATCTTCAATATTTATTTTTAGCTCTTGTTTAGGAAAAAATATAGAGGAAGCATTGCAGATCTCGATGCATGGCTAAATCCCTTCAACTCGAGAAGATGATGAAGCCGGTAAACATGTTTTTATTTTTTTTCTTATATTTAATTTTCATAAAATAAAATTATATTTTTATTTCATATTTTTTTATTCTTTTGAGGTATTAATCTTGCCTACACGACCTATACTCTCTACATATATATCGTAATCTCTGAATACGGTACATGCCTAGGAGAGATAGATCGTAGTATGCTAGATTAAATCCTATATCTTGTTATGAGATTTAGATAGTTTATACTCCAAACGGATGAGCTGTGATCTGCAGATATGGTCCGTATCTCTTAGAGATAAACTATACTAATATCCTAATCACAAGAATTAATATTATAACATAAAAAAAATAAAATAAAATATGATTTGCATGGTGGATTTGAAATTTCTGAGTTATCTCTCTGACTTATTTTTTTTCACAAATTAATTTATACTTATAATTTAATTCTTGCTATTTTATTTTTTTAAGATCTTTCATAATCAATTCTTTTTTATTTCTTCTTCAAAAGAAAAAATAATTATCCTAAATCTCTATGAATATGATTCTGACTCACCTTATCTATATAGTTTGAGTTGGTTTTTATTCTTGATCGTCTATGACAGCGATCAAATTTTGGCACCTTTAAGCCGCTTTACGCTCTTCACCATCACCTCCCCCACTTCAGATATCTCCAAAAGCTCAAGCAACACTGATTTCATAGGCGACCCCCGTACAATCGAGAATGTCCATGGAGTCAAAGAAGATGTGAAGAAAAATTGACTTTTTCACTCATGAATAGAAGAGGGCCCAGAAGGAAAGTTGATCACACTATTCCAATGAGAAGTATACCAATAGCTTCTACTTTGAGGGTGAGTCTTCACTTGGAAGGGTGCTTGAAATAACTTTTTCTAGAGTGGTACACTCTGGTGCAGAAGAAAGTAGAAGAATCCAATTATCGTCCATCAGGCATTGGAGATACATTAGGTGAGACAAAGCTAATACTATCTTAGTAGTTCTGCAAGAATCTTGAGAATCATAAGCCTAAGGGTAGCCCTAAAAGCCTCCTCATACAAGGCCATCCTACCTTCCTGGGGAGAGATAACCCTTCCAGAAAGGTTGGGCATTTCAAGAGCTATGCCCTCTGGAATCTCGTATTCTCTTTGGATTTGATCAAGATCTTCACCCTCTAGAATGGACCTAACCATATTCAGAGCTTGAGGAACCCCAAGTGCCTTTGCAACAGAACCCCCAAAAGAGCAAGCTGGTGATTTTGAGTTTGCATATCCCTAGTCCATTGGTCTTTCTTGGGGAGAAGCCATGGAAACAAACAAGAATAGGAAGTAAGAAGGTAAAAGGAGAAGCCAACCCACCAATGACATAGGAATGAGAAGAAGACAACAATTGCAGTGCATTTCTTTCTTCCACTCCAACTCTACAAACTAGAATCAAGCATATGGCATCTGCCCCTTCGATGCCTCTTATGGCACAGTCCAAAGACAACAACTCAAATGGATGGTTCAATCAACACCCGCATGTCAGCACCCCATTGGATGCCAAAGCATCACATGGATTAATGCCGCAGAAGCAACTTCCATGTCGAATAATCCACACACTATGATGATCTTCCCTTGAAAGATCAAAGAAGGGACGAGCATATGTGCACCATAAATGTATGTATCCAATCAACTTCCCAGATGGTGAGAGATATCAAAACTCCTCACTTCACATGGCAAGACACTCGAGGCCTGATCCAGCATAGCATCACTCGAAAGATCCTACCCTTGTTAGCCTTGGGGAAGTTGAAAGTCTCATTTGAAGCTTTAGCCATCAATGCCACAGTGGGCCTAAAGAGCACTCTCTACTCCCTTCACTCGATCCAAAGGATGCATCGACCTCGAGAGTGGTGGCAACTGATACATCTAGAATACTCCATCCACCATGATGATGCCACCCCAATGATGGCCCTCTGTGTGTCCCTATTAAGAGGTATCAGAATAGCAAACAAGCCATTGCCACATGGGTTCCTAGACCGTGCTAAATGAATTATGGAGTCTTCCATCCACTAGACAATAAACTGCCAACTCTGCTCCTCTATTACACACCCTCAACCAACTCAAGATGTGCAAGCCATTATTTCCTAACAACCTAGGCATGCCTTCACGGCCCCTAGGGGGAAGATTGGTTTGCATCCTCTAGTTGACAGGTACCCACATTCATCTATAAATTTCAAATTCATCAAGATCCTCCAGATAAGTGAATACTTGCTTTGCATGTCATCTCCCAGAGATGGACTCCACACATACTGGATTCATCTCTTCCATAAACTCTGAGCTCATCCTGGCATCAGTACATCCCACTTACCATCCGGAGTTCATCGGACCTCCACTTTTCATCTATCTATCTGCAATCTTTTCCACCTCATACTGGACTCCGTATATCATTAAACTCATCTTGAAAGCTCAGACTTCTTCTGTTTACTTCCGTAGGAGACTGACTTAGGCATCAAAAGGTCCACCATCAAAAATCCCCACCCTGATGTGAGGACTTTTCCTGTCTTCGGTGGTTTTACAAGGCCCAATTTATGGGATCACTTGAGGATCAAAGCCTGATTCACACGTTTCTCAAAGGTCCGACCAACTTTTTGGAGAGCACTTCATCCCTTCTCCCTGGCTCCAGCTCAGCAGCTTGAGCCAGGTCATCTTCCCGGTGGCAACAATGATGTTATTAATAACCTACCTACTTATTATATATGATATTAATGGAAACACTTTTCATCAACATTATATACTACCCATATTCCAATGGATTATTAGGTTACATTAATATTTTATTAATTTCTATTGTAATTTTATTATTATGTTCTTACTTAAAAGTGAAAATACAACCACTATTGATCTCAATGAATTGCATTTAAATATTTTGTATGTGCAATATTTTTTATTTCTTATTATAGCAAGTTGGATCATGATCTTATTATTTTATTATAATATATTATTTTAATAGTTTAATAGATGTATATATCTTATTAAATTTTTGGATAGTGATATTATATCATAATATCAATATCAAAAATTTATTTTTAAAAAATTAACCTCTCATATTTATTATATTATATTCTATTTTTATTATCTATTCTATATTGCGCTCAAAAATAATTGATAAAAAAAGGGAAAACTGCACCTTGCAGGTTAGATGCTAGTTTTTCCTTTTTCTTTTGGTGGTATGTTATATGCTAGTTTAAGTTGCTTCAGCCCTGAGTTCAGTTCTTGCATTTGTCTATTATTTTGCACCTACTGGTTGTGTTTATCTTCTAAGTCCCAAGCTATATACATATTCTTCTTCAGGTACTTATCCTATGGAGTTGAAACAGTGTTGGTCAAATAGTAGAAAAATGAAAATTTTATTGATTTAATATTTATTTAAAAAAAAAATATCAAAATAATACTCTTTCAAAAGTATTTATGAAACTACTATTCAGAATAAAATTGTTTTATTATAGGACAACTTTGTATGCTGACTCAGCACCCTTACTACAGCCTTACTATCAGGATGGATGCACAGTATGAGTCGTCCTATGGTAGGGTGACTCTATAAGTCCCCCTAACATAGGATGACTGTATAAGCAAATTATATATTATAATATTATATATTATATTATTATATTATTATATTAATATTTTATGTTAATATAATATATAATATATTATATAATATTATTATATATCATAATATAGTGTAAAATATTATAAATATCAATATATAATATATGATATTATATTATTATGCATTATTATATTATATAATATTATATATTATATACCATATAGCATTATTATATTTTATGTAATATATATCATATGATATTATTATATATTATATAATATAATATATGTAAAATATTATACATATTATATATATTATAAATATCAAAATATAATATTATATTATTATATATTATATATATTATATATTATATATCATAATATAGTGTAAAATATTACAAATATCAATATATAATATATTATATTATATTATTATATATATATTATATTATATTATATTATATTATATTATACTATACTATACTATATTATATTATATAATATATTATTATATAGTATTATATTATATTATTATATTAAATATACTTTTAGAAGATATAAATTCAAATTTTTTTAATTTTATTTATAATTAACATGACAGGATATCATAGAAATAATGGATAATTCCAAACTCCAACCATATAATCTGTGTCAAGATCAATAACTAATTTTTTATACAATTAACAAAAATTGAAACATATGCTTTTAGATTAAAAAAAATTATAATATTAATTTTAAAATAATGTAAACCCAATAGTTGATGATTATAAAATTTTTTAGCAAGAAAAAAAATGTACAAGTATCACAACTATTGAGAGGTGTATATATCAAGATACTGGGGCCTCCTCCACATCTGCTTCTCATAAATGCGTGTCATTTCTGGCTGTTGGCGTGATGGCTCAAGCACGGTATTGACAAATGGGGTGGGAGGTGATGGTGTGCTTGGCCTACAATATGTGCCTGGTGTCTATTTCAAAAAACTCTCAGTCGACCCCTGCCTCTGGCCCTCCCCTGCTGATCAACATGCTACTCATCAAATCAATACAATGTGTCTCCTAGCTTGCTCATCTTCAGTGATATAGATGCATCATCTATGGGGAGGTCGATCTTCGAGAAGTCAGGATATGAGGTGTGTTGGACATATGAAGAGGTACTCGAATCATCTATTGATGGCACAGTCAGAAGTTGTCTATTCTCTAAGATAACTTGCATAATATCGATAAGACTATCCATAACATCAGTAAGTGCTCGATCCTTGCACCTAACAATGATCGAATGAAAGTCGCTCTTTGTCGTATGGTATAATGATGTGATCCTCTGAAACTATCAGTATGAAAAGAAAAATAAATATTTTTTATATGTATACCAATAACAACATAACAAAATGAGATTAAAGCAAAATGTACTTACTACAATGTCCATCATGCTGTCCGAAGGATGGAACCTCATCTCGGGCTACTCATGCTTCAATGGCAAGATGAATCACCTAGTGATGCTCTTGTATCACTGTAGATATGGATCATAATAATCCATTATGGAGAGCATGGGTGGACCAGCCACAATCAAATCCTCCCACCACTCCCATGCATCAATATACTCTCGATGCTCTTGAACCCAATCATGGTGATGCCGTTCTCATCGATCCAAACTGTGAAGAGCGTCACAAGTGTCACATGGTGGGGGGACATCCTGATGCATGCCAAACTGTCGCATCACACACTTCGGATAAAGATCTCCATAATGTTGAAGTAAATAAGAGGTGTGCATATCCTCCATACATGCTGATCTGATCGACATATTTTGGGCAATACGGCCAATATCTCTGGTGTGTAAGGCACCCACACCATCTGATTATCGTGCTGCTTGTCAAGTTGATCTCTATAGTATATAACCATGTGTGGCACTAGATTGCTAGCACCAGTTAGTCAAGTCTTTCATCTGTCTAAAATGAAGTGATTATATTATTGTGTAAAAATATGTAGTCATTTATCATATAAAATCAATACTACTGGTTACATATGTTGGGATGCACAGGGGTTTCATGTATGCATTTCAAAATTTTTTTTAGCGAAAGAATATTAGATTAAACTATTTAATCTATAAATATATGCATAAAATTTGATCTTAAAACTCTTACAAATGGATTAATGATATAAATTTATATGTATAAAAATCTGAATCTAAAATGACAAGTGTGTGAACCAAAAATAGTATTTAGTAATAGATCTAATCTACCACTTCTAGGATTTTGAACCCAATATCTAAGCATGGGTAGTCGAACTGCACAATCGAGAACATAGATCTAAAAGTTCTCTCTGGTCGCTTACAGCCGCACAAGCATCCGGCCTCTACGGATGGTCTACACGAAGCCCCTCGAACCGATCAGCCCTCTACGGGAGTGCTAGCTCGCGCAGTCGGCTTTTGATCGCAGATCTAACTTAATCTCTTTCTTTAATTGCCTCGAACCTTTTTGATATCGAAGATGAATCAGAGGAAGATGCTGGATGATAGAGAAAAATCATATGAAGATTTTCTTCTCTTTGGTTTTTTCCTCACCCAAAAACCTAGAATAGTTCTAGGTCTCTCATCCAAGAGGAGAACGGTCTCCTCTTTTGTTCATGCCAAGAAAGAATGAAACCCATCCAAAGCTCATATCCCAAAGAAAGATTTTCACCCCACTTTCTCTTTTATATCTCATAGTAAAATGCTCTCTTGGTTTGGCACACAAAAATATGGTCTTTTTATGATTATCGCACAAACCAGATAAGACAGGATAAGGGCTGGAGTTTGTTGCAATTCAAACCATTTTGAATTTTAATTTAACTCTAACTTTTTCTTACCCTTATCTAACTTAAAGAAGGACCTATCAAAAAAAATTAGACATAAAAATCAATTGGAAAGACTTCTTTTTCTCATACACAATGAGCACCTTCAAAAGCTGCCAACGTGTGGAAGGATATGGATAAGATTTTAAGTTGAAATTCAAACCAATTTGAATTCAAATCAAAACCAACCAATTCCTATCCTTAATGAGCAATGAAATAAAAATTATTTTTTAATTTCTCACACACAAACTAATTTTATGTGGTGAGAAAAGGTATGAGATAATTTGGATGGCGCAAGGGAGAGAATCCCACTCATTTGGGACTCTAGAGTTTAACCAATTAGATTTCTTTCAAACCCAATCCAATTAGACCCAAATAAAATATGATGAACCTAATCTAATTAAGCTCTTATAATTTTAATTAAATTTGATCAAATCAATAAATTAATTGAGCTATAGATCTGATCAAATCAGGATCATTTCTTCCTTACCGATTAGGTCATCTCATAACCTAATCAGACTTGACCTGATTGAATCCAATTCAATTAAACTTAATCTAGACTTTAATGCTCAATCAAATTGGGCTAATTAGTGATCTAATCACTAATTAATCTTCTATTAATGATAGAATCTAAGTCTAGTGGGACTCTTCTCTAGAGTCTCTATCCAGTGGGACTCTCCACCAGAGTCTCCATCTACTGGGACTCTTCAGATTAGCCATGTGATCAGAGAAAAACTTCTAATGTATGTGACCCCATAGATTTGAACCTAAGCTAGTAGCACAGGAATTGATTCTTGTACCAATCGAAGTAATCATCTAGTAATGGTACCCGACATCTGGATAGGTCGAATGTATGCAAAACAACACTCAAGAATCTATTTGGATATAGTTACCATATAATTCATCTCTTTGACCCTTGATGCCAAGATGACTTAGAGTTTAAACTATCAACTCTTAACAGTACATCCATTATGTGTCTTAACCTGATAAATCCTGTGACTCCTCACAAAGATTGCCCTGGTCAAGGTCTTACTAAATTGAAACACAAAGCATTCTCTCCAATCTCTTGAAGTGGTCAATTCCATCTTGACTCACGCATCGACTTCACAAGTACTTGACTGTGCCCAGAAATCTTCCGATCCTGAATTAGGAATTCAAGTAGTCCGACACCAAAGCATAGTGAGTTGCTTGCAAGTCACTGTGATGATCTCAGATCGGAGGGATACTTGTACCCATATCTTTTTGGAGTGACTCTTGACAGCAGTGTGCTCCAACATTGGTCACATTCAGTGAAATATACTCCTATATTTTACCTACATGCCATACTAGTGTCTCCACAGTTCTTGGTTAAGAGACCAACCAATCTATATGTCACACAACGATCTACACTTGATATGTCTATCGTCCTAGTAATAGCATATTATTTGGTCGCGAACTCATTTAAGGACTAAACGATAATTCTTCTTTTATCATTTAAAATAGTTTTAAGGACTTTCATCATAACACAGAAGTTTGATATAGAAGATGTATAAGCTTATGATGAAAATTATCAAATAAATATTTTATTAATTAATTTATATATAATTACATCAAAAAGCACAACCGTCAACAGGCTGACGATTGGCTTTGGGACACATTTGTCAATAACTCCCACTTACACTAAAACCAATCAGTACAGTATCGTATACCCATCTTCATTTTGTGATCTTCGAACTCCTTTACCATAAGGGCTTTAGTTAATGGGTTAGCCAGGATATGCTTTCTATCGATCTTTTGAAGATCGACGTCACCTCGATTCATAATCTCTCGGATAAAGTGGTAGCGACATAGAATCTACTTTGTCCGCTGATGTACCTTCGGCTCCTTTGCCTGAGCTATGGCTCCAATACTATCACAATAAAGCAAAATTAGACCGTCGATGGAGGGTGCCACTCCAAGCTCAGTGATGAACTTTTTTAACCATACAGCTTCCTTTGCAGTATCGGATGTCGTGATGTACTCTGCCTCGCAAACAGAATCAGCTACGGTGTGCTGTTTGAAACTTTTTCAGCATACAGCTCCACCATTTAAGATAAAGATGTATTCCGACATATTTTTGCTATCATCACGATCTGATTGAAAATTGAAATCAGTGTATCCCATGAGTTTTAAGTCAGATTCTCCATAAACGAGCTACTGATCCTTAGTATTTATCAAATACTTAAGGATGGTTTTTGCAATCTTCCAATAGTTCTCATTCGGATCTGATTGGTATCTGCTCACTACTCCTAGTAAGTATGCCACATCCGATTTTGTACATGTCATGGCATACATTATAGAACCCACTGTCGAGGCATATGGAATTCTACTCATACGCTCTCTCTTGAGGGATTGTCGGACAATCCTTCTTCGAGAGAAAAATTCCATGGTCTATCGGAAGGTAGCCTTTCTTGAAATTCTTCATGCTGAATTGTTTCAGCATGGTATCTATGTACGTTGATTGGGAGAGTCTGAGCAGCCTCTTAGATCTATCTCTATAGATCTTCATCCCTATGATATAGGCTGCTTCTTCCAAATTTTTTATGAAGAATTATGACGATAGCCACACTTTTATTCTCTATAATATAGAGACATCATTCCTGATTAAGAGAATATCGTCTATATACAAAATAAGAAATACAATTACTAAACCATTAGCCCACTTATATATACAGGGTTCCTCTCTATTCTTAATGAAACCATACGTTCTGATCACCTTATCAAAACGTATGTTCCAACTCTGAGATGCTTGCTTCAATCCATAAATGGATCTTTGAAGCTTACACACTTTAGACTCATCTATAGATGTAAACCCTTCAGGTTGCATCATATACACCTCTTCATTCAGCTATCCATTTAGAAAAGCTATCTTCACATCTATTTGTCAGACTTCATAGTCCAAGTATACCGCTATCGCAAGTATGATCCGAATGGACTTGAGCATTGCCTCAGGAGAGAATATCTTGTCATAGTCAATACCATAATATTGATGATACCTCTTGGCAACCAGACGGGCTTTATAGGTCTCAACCTTTCCATCTGCGCCCCTTTTCCTTTTGAAGATCCACTTTCACCTTATGGGTTTTATCCCTTCAGGTGGATCAATCAATGTCCACACATTGTTGATCTTCATGGACTTCATTTCGGATTTCATGGCTTCAAGTCATTTCTCAGAGTCGGACCTCTGCATTGCATCCATATAGGTGACTAGATCCTCATTATTCTCATCAAGCTCAACAGGATCTCTATCTTGGACCAAGAAACTTAGATATTATCTGATTGATGCGGTACTCTATCGGATCACTTTAAGGATATTTGTATATCAGGCTCCGAATTTGATCTTATCAAATCTGGTTCAGATTCAGTTACTATTGTCGATTCTTCTACCTGTCGAACTTCGTCCAGCTCGACTTTAGAGGCATTTGTTCCTTCATTAAGAAACTCTTTTTCCAAAAAGTATGTCTTACTGCTGATAAAGACCTTTTGCGCAGTAGGGAGGTAAAAGTAGTATCTCCTCATTTCCTTGGGGTACCCTACAAAATTATACTTATTGGACCTAGGTCTGAGCTTATCGATTTGTAATCATTTGACATAAGTCGGACACCCCCAGACCTTAAGGTAAGTGAGGTTCGGCCTACATCCTGATCATATCTCATATGATGTTTTACTAACTGACTTGCTTAAAATATTATTGAGCACAAAACAGGCTGTCTCAAGTGCATATCTCTAAAAAGAGATTGGCAGACTTGCAAACCCTATCATAGACCGAACCATATCCAACAAGATTTAATTCTTTCTTTCTGAGACACCATTATGTTGTGGTGTCTTTGGAGGAGTCCATTGTGAGAGAATCCCATTCTCTCTAAGATCTATCAAAAATTCACTTAAAAGGTATTCACCCCCTCGGTCAGATTGAAAAGTCTTAATATATTTTTCAGTTTGTTTCTCTATTTCATTACGAAATTGTTTGAACATTTCAAATAATTCAGACTTGTGTTCATCAAGTAGACATACCCATACCTAGATAGGTCATCTGTGAATGTAATGAAATAGCTATACTCTCCTCTGGCACTAATGTTCATAGGTCTACAAACATCACTATGTATTAGACCTAGAACTTCACTGGCTCGTTCACTTTTTTCAGTAAAAAGTGACTTAGTCATCTTTTCAAGAAGACAAGACTCACAGGTCGGCAATAATTTATAATCATTGATATTGAGGATACCCTCTTATGCTAACATGTTTATCCTACTTTTGTTAATATGACCAAGCCTGCAATGCTAAAGGTAGGCATCAGTGACATTATCTAATTTTGGATGTTTATTTAGAGTGTACATTACACTCATAGGCTGTAACAATATATAGATGCCATTTCTTAATTATCCTTGCATTATTATAATATCATTCATAATGATATCACAATAATCATTCCTTATTGATAAATTATAACCATCTTTGTCCAAAAGATCAATAGAGATTATATTCATCAAGAAAGATGGACAATAGTGACAATTACTTAAAATGATACTATTAGACTTAAAAATAAGCTCGACAACTCCTAAAATCTGGATTGGAGCTTCACTTCCATCACCCACATTTAAGAATTTCTCGTCATTCTTAAATTTTCTACTAACTTGAAGTCCTTACAATGAATTGCATGTGTGAACTGGACTTTCAGTATTTAATACCGAGGTAGTAGTGTCACATATAGAGAAATTATAAGGTGTTATTATATAAACACCTTGATCAGCAACTAATTGCTCATTTCTCTTTAGTTTATTTGGGTCATAGTCTACTTGATTCGATTCAGCTCTAAACTTTTTAGCTAGATTGAGCTCAAGACCATTATTCAACTTTCGATACTGGCTATCGAAGTTGGATCCAATAAGCTCATCACTATCAAACAGTGAGTGGAGCGACAAATTACTAGCCATTTCTAAAAAGAAAGAAAAACACAGATCTAATTAGTATATAAATTAATCAAGCTTAAAGATATAGACTTTAGTGTAAAGATTCTCTCACTATTTTATACGAATTGATAGCCTCTACCTCCAATTTGAAGAATTACCTTAACTCCTTAGCGGGTACTAGAATCCACACAAACTACATATAGGCCTGAGTATGGCTCGACCAATCCATATGCATCAATGGATAGATTCTCAACCAATTATTTTTTTAAATAATTTTTAGTAATTAATTTTATCTCAAATTTTATTTTAGTAGGCGATGGGCCTCTACTGAAAGTCCTGATTAGATCCAACTATTAACATGAATCTACTCAATGATTCTAACTAATGAATAATCAGGCCCAAGTATGGTTCGACCAACCCAATCATTCATTAGATAGTACAATGAGTCATCATATGATGAATAATAATTCCATCATTCAGAGAAATACCAAACAGATGACGCCTGCAATGTCAATCAAAAATAATCAATCCATTATCATTCACCTTAATGGGAGACTATGATCTAGCTATCATGATAACTAACTCATTTTATGAACCTAATAATTTAGAAGATTTGGTTAACATAATTTATTAAAATTAAATACATAGACCAACTAATCTCAATCTTTCCATTGACTTCACTAAGTCAGATCAGGATAGACTAGAAATAAGCTGGTCCAACTGACAAATCATCAATCCTCCCACTGACTTCATCAAGTCATGTCGAGGATAAAGACAAGTTGAACTAGGGGTACCTAAATTAGTCAAATTGATTTTTTAGTAAGCAAGGGTCAACCCTAATCATTAAGCGATCTGATCAAAACTTGATTCACCATGTTAGCTAGGTAAGTAAGATCGGTGGAACGGATATGCCATTAACTCATCATAGACTCAATCTATGCAAGTAGCTCCCAATTAATGACCACCGATCAAGACTGTCAAACTTACCTGAGACACCAACTGGTTAATCAGTTTCAATTGGATCTACTTATAGATTTGGGTTCGATCGCAGAGCTCAAGATCAAAGTCCATTTGGATCTAATCAAAGATATAGACTCGACCAACTACAACTATTGTATTGGCTCTCAAGAAATTCTGATTTAATCTAATTTTTCTTCTTAGTCTATTTGATCTTTGATTCTAACCCCAGGTTTAATCCAATTAGGAGGACCAGATCAAGCTAACCCATAAACCCATCACCCATATTTTATGCGAATGACATTAGATCTTTAATTCATAATTCTAAATCTAATAGGTTCAACTTAATTCTTAATTAAGTTTGAAGCCATGGATAGAAGTTTGGTATTTGAAAATAGTTTTAAATTTTATAAAATATTTTTATAATTAATTTTATGCACAATCATTTAGTCTGAAACTTGAATCAGCTCACCTCTAGATTGAGCCTACTCATCACAATGGGTCGACTAAGTTTCAAGACTTAGTTGACTCATTGATAATAAATTATTAATCATAATTTTTAGCCTATACCAATGAGTCAGCTCAATAGAAATTGAGTTGAGAAACCAGGGTCCTGAGTCGACCCAAATAATACTGAGTCGACTCAAGAGGCGAACTACAATAATTATATTAATTTCATATCAAAATAATTTTACATAAATAGCAATAAAATTAATCATAAATTATTTTAAAATTATTCTAAATATGTTCATGATTCTAGATTTTATTTACAAAGATTAGATGCAGCTACTTTTCATACAATGTATTATATACATAATCTTAAGATTTTGAGAAAAATAAATTTTTTTTTTTGCATTCATCTTTATGGGATATACTTACAATGGCACCCCTACACATCATAAGAGGGCCTAATTGAATGAAAAAAAAAGAGATCTAATCTCTATTACCTCCTATGACCAGACGGCTTGATGACAAATCTGATCCAATTACTTCACTACTCAGATCATCTAATCTAAATAATTTAGATCTAATCTAAATTATTTCAGATCTGATTATTATATTTTGATCATATCAAAATTAGATAATAATTATCATAAATTAATTTTATATACTTCAAATTAAAATCAAATTTTATAAAGATCAACACAAACTAGGACAATCTTTGCACTGTAAGGGATAAACCTTACAGCAGGATAACCTTATATCAATTTGTGCGATCAGATCTATAACTAATTTTATATCTAAATATCATATATCAGATCTAATCTAAATTAAATTATAGATCTAAATGCATATAATTATTGGAGTTTTATAATTTCATGCATGCATGATTTTACAAAATAAATATACAGCAAATTTTAATATTTTTTTCAGATTAAATCTAATTTAATCTAAGCATGCATAAGATCAAATCTTCAAACCATAAATAGAATCATCATATATAAGATAAGATTTAGATACAAAAATCAAATAAAAAAGAATAAATAAAAATATACCTAGATATGGATCAATCTTCAATGCGAAACGATGATCGTGGATGTCTTCCGAATGTCCCTTTTAGCCGCACAAGCTTCAACCTCTATAGATATCCACACGAGTCTCTGATCTGATCAAAAGTCTTTTAATCTCATCGAGGTGCTAGCTCTCTTGCAGAGATCGCATCTTGATTGTTGAAAATCTTCTTTTCTCCTAAGACACTCTTAAAGAATAAAAAGATGTAGAAAGATCTTGATCTCTATGCTAGAGATCATGAGAAGAATTATTTCTTCTCTTTTCTTCCTAAAATTCATGCACCAAATCTTTACAATAGAGATGTAAAAATTTTGTCCAACTTTTGAACAAAAGAAAGATGAGACATCTATATCTAAATAAGGACAAAAGGGAGAGAAGGTGATGTCCAAACAACCAACAATTGGTTGTTGCAAGAAAGAAGAGATATGGAGAAAAATTACCTCACACCTTGGACCTTTCATCGTGCCTTTCTCCCCTTCTTTTTCTCCATGCACAAGAGCCTGATTTTTGCCATCCCAAACTGATCTCTCTCCTCACTACCAATATCCCAAGGTGGTGTTTAAATAAGGAATAGATGATTTCTAATTTGATTAAGAGATAGAGTCCAAATAACCAAGGACTCTTCATTATTTTTGACGCCACCCATATCAAATTCTTCAAGCCCATATTACTGTTGGAATTCAAGGTTTGGTGCATGCATGTGTATTTCAAAACTTTATTTTTTAAACATCATAGTGGAGAATAAGATTAAAATAATTTTAATCTGAATTATGCATGCATAAAATAATAAAACCATATGAATCTATTTCATATGCTGAAATTGATATATGCTGAAATTCAGATTGTGATCAAATCACGTACCTATTTCGCAATCTCTTTCTTCAAAATTGGATCTGAAAGAGATGAGACTCTCTATTAGCCGCACAAGTGTCTGACCTCTATGAGCATCCACTCAGGATCAGTCTGAAACAGTCCTCTATAATCTAAATTTTGATTCTTCAAAATTCAGCCTGCTGAATCTGAACGAAGCCTGGATCACGATTAACACTTGATCTTTCTTCTTGATCTTCTTCTTCTCCTCTTCTCTAGAGTTTTTTTTTGCTATGTGCTGCTATCAGAAGCTAAAAATCAGCAAGAAAGAGGCATCCAAACTTTTTTGGGTATGAAACTCTTTGGGACGCACGTCCCAAGGAAGGGGTGTATAGAACACCCAAGAGAAGAGAAAGGGAGAGGAAGAGAGGGCGTGGGGAGAGCCTTTGGGTATGAGGGACTGCTGATTTTAATGCTCTAGGAATCTTAGGGGAGGTCCCTTTAAATAGGCATAAGGATTGAATCCTATTAAATCATATAATATAAGTCCTACTTGCATTAGGATTCTTATTAACTTAAGTTATCCAACTTACATTAGGAAGTCCATTAGGCACTAACTATTGAAGCCCTTGCACCTATAATTAGACATCCTCTTTTACACCCAAGAGATACCCTATATAAAAATCAAAGGCCTTCTAATTAATGGACACGTCCAAATTGATAAAATCAAAGTGGCACCCCATAATAACTATCAAGGAGATTCATAAGGGACTTGCACCCTTAATTTATGTGATCCATAACCTTAGACACCCAACAATTGGAGTCTCATAAATCTTATTCATATAGGTTATTAGCAAGTAATTAAGTTAGAATTATCTTATCAAATAAATAATCCCAACAAAAAGAAGAATTGGGTCCAACCATGTGCTAGCAAGGTTACCATAAACTCAATGGGATTCTCTAAACCCAATTGACACTTCATAAGCTTAATTTCTTATTCCAGACTTAATTCTTTTATTGTGTAACCCCATAGGTTTAATTCTATCTGATAGTAAGATATACAATGATCTCTATCATTATATCATTGAAACTCTTTTCTATGGATCGGAACAATTTCACTCTAACTCAGCAAGGATTGTCAATCCGAAATAATCTTAGTGAGCTCTCACAATCCATCAATGATACCTAGCAGTATATAGTGGTAACCCAGTAGAATCGAATGAACCTGTAGGAGTAGTTAACATGTGATTTAGTTCCTCTATCATGAGTCCTGACTAGATGGCAGGTCATGAATAAATCGTCAAACCTCAACATCAGTCATATGATAGATTGATTAGCTCAAGTCCAGTTGTGACTTCTATGAAAATTTTTTTCTATCAATCACACTGTTGTGGCCACAAACTCTTGGATTTAGCCTCTCAAATTTCATAGGACTACTCTTCTCTATCAAGATCGATAGATCTTATCTTGATGCGTACTCCACTCCTACAGTGAATCAATTATCGCCAACATCCACTATAAGGACTCATTGAGACCCATATTTATGTGTCAATCAAACTTCAGCAGCCTCACTGTGAGTAGCAGTACCACCTTAAGTCAAAAGATCAGTCATACAACTACAGCATCGAGACAATCACTAACGATTGAATAGAAATCTAAGTGATCACTCGTATGGTCACGCTCAATGCTAGTTGTTCTCTAACAACCACCCATACTTGTCGCTCTGTGTCTCTACACAGTAGATTAGAGACCCATCTATTCTGAAAGAAATGATTTGTGCACCAGTCTATTTAGATCTATCATCGCCCTCATGATGATCCTATAACTGGAAGCCTTTAAGAATTAAATATATATCTCTAATTCTCAACACTTTGAGAATATATATTGAAACTAATTTCATAGACGATTCAAGGATACATTACATTTGAATGAAAAAGAACTTGCCCCTTTTATTGATCATATCAATATATTAAGCACAAAATTGTGTCTTAGATTTATTACAATGTGTCAGTCATATTGGCTTCTAGAACATACATCTAACAGTCTCCCACTGGACTAAAGTCAATTGGCCACAAATCTAAGTCCCATCTTCTCAAGGTGGATTTTTATTTTCGATTGCTCAACTGCTTAGTCAGCAGATCTGTCACGTTGTCCGCGGAGTCTACTCTTCACACCTTAACATGAGGTAGTTGCATACACTGCTACTCTATGTGTTTGGACTTCTAGTGAAACCTTGGGCTCCTTAGCAAGGGCTATAGTGCCATTATTTTTGCAGTTCTGTGTCATGGTATGACATCTAGTTTTACAACTAATATTAGAGCCAAAATTCATCCTACACATCTACAGCATATTCAGTCTTCATTGATCATATATTAAGAACCCTTCTAATATATCGAACAAGAATACACCCTCAACTCGCAACTCAGAATCCTCTCCAAAGATCAAGAACAAATCCTTAGTCTTTATTAAGTACTTAAGGATATTTTTCACAGCTATCTAGTGTTTCTTATTTGGATTCGACTGATACCTACTTGTGACACTCACAGCAAGGGCAATATCAGGTTAAGTATATAGCATGGCATACATAAGGCTTCCTATAGCCGAAGCATAAGAAATCCTACTCATGTGTTGTACCTCCTCAGATATGGTCAAACACATCATCTTGGACAGACTAATACCATGCCTAAGAGGTAAGAGACTTCTCTTAAAGTTTTTTGTACTGAACCTCTTCAGCACCTTCTCTATGTATAGCTTTTGTGACAGAACAAGCATCCGTTTAGGTCTATCCCTATAGACTTTTATTTCAAGAATATAGGATGCTTTCCCTAAGTTTTTCATGAAGAATTCCTTGGACAACCATCTTTTGACCATGGTCAGCATGGGAATGTCGTTCCCAATGAGGAGAATATCATCCACGTACAATATGAGGAAGGTGATCGCACTCCCACTGACCCTCTTGTAAACACAAAGTTCCTCTTCATTTTTGATGAAGTCAAACGATTTGATTACCTCATCAAAATAATAATTCTAACTCCAAGAAGCTTGCTTTAATCCGTATATGGATCTTTGCAGCTTGTAAACTCTGTGATCACCATCACCGGATGTGAAACCCATAGGCTACTCTATATAGATATCTTCCTCAAGATATTCATTCAGTAAGGCAGTTTTCACATCCATCTGTCAGATTTCATAATCATAGTAAGCTACAATAGCAAGCAAAGTGTGGATGGATTTCAGCATGGCTACGGGTGAGAAAGTGTTATGATAGTTAGTGTCCTCGCACTAACTATAACCTTTAGCCACAAGCCTAGCTTTATAGGTCTCTATCTTACCATCGGCATCTATCTTCTTTTTGTAGATCCATTTATATCTAATAGGTACAATACCTTCAGGTGGATCCACTAAAGTCCAGACTTGGTTCGAGTGCATCGAGTCAATTTCTGACTTCATAGCATCTAACCATTTCTCAGAATCGATGTCAGACATCACCTCGTCAAAGGTATTGAGATCATCACCATGACCCCTATCTCCTATAAGGAATATTTTCTTTACTTCCTCTGTAAGTATACCCATGTACCTTTCAGGAGGTCGGAAGACTCTGCTAGATCTATGAGATGGCTGAGGAACATCAACTACTGGCTCATGGACTACGAGTTCCTGAGGATCTATAGCTCTAGACTCTTCAGAGACCTTCTCTTCGAGTTTCACTAACCTCCCACTGCTGCCATCCTGGATAAACTATTTTTTTAAGAACACGATATTTCAACTCACAATCACATTATAGTCTTGTGAAAATTAGAAGTAGTATCTCATAGATTCTTTTGGGTACCCTATAAAGCGAGCTATAATAGATCTATCCTCCAACT
Organism: Elaeis guineensis; assembly: GCF_000442705.2. Lineage (NCBI taxonomy): Eukaryota > Viridiplantae > Streptophyta > Magnoliopsida > Arecales > Arecaceae > Elaeis > Elaeis guineensis. The sequence continues at coordinate 22,475,888 of NC_026006.2, read as the reverse complement.
TTTCTACCATCTATCTTTTGACATAGGTCGGACATCTTTAAGTCTTAAGATAACCCAAACTCAGCTTCTTACCGAACCATATCTCATATAGTGTGGTAGGAACAGACTTCGAAAGAACTCTATTCAACAAGTGAATGGTAGTTAACAAGTTATGTCTTCAAAAAAATAAGGGTAGATCAGTGAAGCTCATCATGGACCTGATCATATCCAATAGGATCCTGTTCCTCCTTTTGGATATCCTATTGAGCTGAGATGTTCCAGGAGGGGTCCACTGAGAGACTATACCATTGTTCTTAAGATACCTCAAAAATTTTTGACTAAGGTATTCACCTCCTCGATCAGATTGAGGGACCTTAACGAGTTTGCCTGTCTACTTTTTTACTTCATGCCTGAATTCTTTAAACTTTTCAAAGGCCTCAACTCGTGTTTCATGAGATACACATATCTGTACCTAGATAAATCATCGATAAAGGTAATGAAGTAGGTATAACCACTCCTGACCTACATATCAAATGACCCACACACATCGGTGTGTATCAAGGCAAGTAGCTCTGCGGCCCTTTCCCCACGTCCTACAAAGGATAACTTGGCCATCTTTTTTTGAAGACAGGATTCACAAGCAGGATATGACTCTAGGTTAAGAGAGCCAAGGATCCATTCTTTTTCAGTCTGTTTATCCTGTCCTCTCCAATATGACCTAGTCTATAGTGCCATATGTACTTTTGATTAATTTTATCTTTGGATCTCTTTTGGCCTACGGCACTCACTATTTGCTCGTTTAGGTTCACATTCGCATCAACATGCAAGTGATAAAGACTGTCAATTAAAAGATCTCGTACAACTAATTTATTTCATAAATAAATAAAATAAAAGTCTTTATCGAAATAAATTTTAAAACCTTCCTGTGCTAGTACAGACACGAAAATTAAATTTTGACTAGCTAAAGAAACATAATAACAGTCTTTTAAATCAATCTAATACCAGACAGTAATCAGAAAGGGTAAGTACCAACGGCCTTTGCAATAACTTTTGCTCCATTGTCGATCCGAAGGATCATGTCACCTTCTCTCAACCTTCTACTTTCTATCAGACCCTACATAGAGGTGCATATATGAGCATTTGAGCCAGAGTCTAATACTCAACTAGAAGTAGAAAAAATCATAAGGTTAGATTCAATTATGAGCATACCTTCAGAAGATTTATCATCCTTTTTGATTTTTAGGCTCTCCAGATATTTAGGACAGTTCCTCCTCCAGTAGCCTTCAGCATGACAATGGAAACACTTTTTCCTTGCTTCAGCCACCTTAGGACCATCCTTCTTTGGCTTGCTCTCTCTCTTTTGCTTCTTTGCGGATTTAGCCTTCTTCCTTCCAACAGACTTTCTCTTGAAAGAAGAAGTCTACTCCATAATGAGAATAGTATCCCTTGAACTCTTCAAGGTACCCTCCGTTGTGACCAACATATTGACAAGTTTGAGAATAGTGCAGTCAAGTTTGTTCATATGAAAATTCATAATAAATTGACTATATGAACTGGTAAGGGATTAAAGGATCAGATCCATCTGCAATTTCTTTTTCATATCAAGCCCGAGCTTTTCAAGCTCCTCAATATCCTTGATCACTGTCATACAGTGCTCATGGATAGAATGCCCCATGCATATCTTGAGGTTGAAGAGTCTATTGGATACTTCGAAGCGCACAGTACGTCTTTGCTCACCATACAACTCTTGCAGATGAATGATCATAGCTCGGGCAGTAGGTATATACTCGTGCTGGCTTTGCAATTCGTTTGACATAGATACCAACACATAGCTCTTGATCGACTGTCTTCATCCATCCACTTCTCAAAAGTAGCTCTTTGCTCAGCAGTAGGATGGTTTGGCAACACAATGGGATCCTAGTCGAGAACATGGCTTAACATTTTTGAGATCAAAATAATTCTGAGGTTTCTGAGCCAGTCTTTGTAATTATTACTGATCAAACGATTAGTTTCAAGGATGCCAGCTAGAGGGTTTGAGGCTGACATAATGGTTTAAATGCAAGAGTAGAGATTCAAATTAGATTTTTGTACTTAATATTTTAATTTACTTCTAGGGACTTTAAGATGTAAATAATGACTCCCACTAATTTTTGGATCCCTCCACTCTCCTGGAAGGAAACAAAAATTCTAACATGATAAAGGATTCCTAGTGGGTGCTACGGTCCCATCGATGATATGCACCTCACCTAACAGTTATTGGTAACATGTACATCGATGCGTAGATAACTCTTTACCCAAATACTTCACAAAGCATGTTGCAGTGACTTGGTCTCTAAGTCATGTAGGCTCATCTAACAGTTATTGCCCACACTTCTTAGTTAAGCCCGATCTACCATTCACAAGCAAGTGCAAGGCCATCATTAGGTCCTTCACCTAACAGTTATTGGGCCCAACCTCATCCTTAGCCTGAAGTAACTCTTTGCTAATAGAGTGGTTGCATGTTCTTGATGCAACTGAACCACTGTAATCAACCGAGAACAATCAACATCGGTAGCATGACCGTATATCTACAACGATGAAAGACCTATGGACTTAATATTTGTAGAGAGGTTTAGATTTAGGTCTCATTTAATCAGTCATCATATGACTGATCTAACTGGTGTGGGCTAACCAAACTGTTAAGCAACCTAATTCAAGACCCAATCTTCTAAATTGGCCAGGTAAGTGGAGAATGGTGGGGGTCCCCCATTGCTTTCCTTAGACACCAATGAATTGGCCAAGTTAACTAACAGAACTAATTAAATAACTACATCTCATTAACTTGCCTTAGACACCAATAGGTCGATTGATCAGAATTGGTTAGCTTCAAGCGAATCGGGCTCAAACCAACGAGCCAAATTAGGTCCTTTGATTAATCGATTCTACATATGGGACTCAATCGATTTGATCAACAATAATTATATGATCATTAACGTAATTGATCTAACTCAATTCAACACTTGACTTAGTTTGATCAATTACTTAATCGAATTAAATCTACATGATTCAAATAAAAAACCTTAGATGTAATCCTATTACATGATCTAATTTTTGATTTTTTTCATGACCAAAACTCTCATGCACAAATACAAATTTTAGATTCTAAAATCATATTTCAGATCTAAATTTTTTGTATAAAAGTAAATTTTAAAAATATGAAAATAATTTTTAGATTTTAACATACAAACATATATCATATATATGCATATAAAATTTGATCTAAACAAAATTTCATATCTAAGCATGATATCATATATCTCATATACTAATAATGAATGAGATTAAAAATAAATTTATAACCTAAATATATAATTATATATCACATATATGAATCAAAATTTATATCTATGCATGCAACAACATATCAACTATATGTTCTAAAACTAAATTTAAAATTAAATTTGAGATTTAAAGATCTATCCATACATCTTATATATCAAGAAAAAATTAATTTTAAATTTTTTTCAAAAATATATATATCAAAATTCAACATATGAAAATCCATCGCTTTAATACTACTATTGAAATTTAGAGTTTGGTGTATGTATGTGTATTTCAAAACTTTATTTTCTAAACATCATAATTAAAAATAAGATTAAAATAATTTTATGCATGTATAAAAATATAAAATCATATGGATCTATTTCATATGTTGAAATTGATATATGCTAAAATTCAGATTGTGATCAAATCATATACCTGTTTCATAATCCCTTTCTTCAAAATTGGATTTGAAAGAGATGAGGCTATCTGTTAGCTACACAAGTATTCTGCCTCTATGAGTATCTACTCAGGATCAGTCTGGAGCAGCCCTCTAAAATTTAAATTTTGATTCTCCAAAATTCAGCCTACTGAATCTGAACGAAGCCTAGATCGTGATCAACACTTGATCTTTCTCTTTGATCTTCTTCTTCTCCTCTTCTCTAGAGTTTCTCCTTGCTACATGCTGCTACCAGATGCTAGAAACCAGTAAGAAAAAGGCACCCAAACTTTTTTGGAGATAAAACTCCTTGGAATGCGCATCCCAAGGAAGGGGTGTATAGAACATCCAAGAGAAGAGAAAGGAAGAGGAAGAGAGGGTGTGGGGAGAGCCTTTGGGTATGAGGGGCTGCTGGTTCTGATGCTCTAGGGATCTTAGGGGAGGTTCTTTTAAAAAGGCATAAGAATTGAATCCTATTCAATCATATAATACAAATCCTACTTGCATTAGAATTCTTATTAACTTAAGTTATCCAATTTACATTAGGAAGCCCATTGGCACCAACTATTAGAGTACTTGTACCCATAATTAGACACCCTCTTTTGCACCCAAGAGATACCCCATATGAAAACCAAAGGTCCTCTAATTAATGGACATGCTCAAATTGATCAAATTAAAGTGGCGTCCCATAATAAATATCGAAGAGATTCATAAGAGACTTGCACCCTTAATTTATGTGATCCATAACCTTAGACACCCAACAATTGGAGTCTCATGAATCTTATTCATATAGGTTATTAGTAGGTAATTAATTTAAAATTATCTTATCAAATAAATAATCCCAACGGAAAGAAGAATTGGGTCCAATCTTGTACTAGTAAGGTTACCATGAACCCAATGAATTTTTCTAAATCCAATTGATACTTCATAAGCTCAATTTTTTATTCCAGACCTAATCTCTTTGTTATGTGATCCCATAGGTTCAATTCTATCTAGTAGTGAGATATACAATGATCTTTATCATTATATCATTGAAACTCTCTTCAATGGATCGGAACAATTTCACTCTAACTCAGTAAGAATTGTCGATCCAAAATAATTCTAGTGAGCTCTCACAATCCATCAGTGATACTTAGCAGTATGTAGTGGTAACCCAGTAAAACTGAAATGAACCTCTAGGTGTAGTTAACATGTGATTTAGTCTCTTTTATCATGAGTCCCGACTAGATGGCAGATCATGGATAAATCGTCAAACTTCAACATCAGTCATATGATAGATTGATTAGCTCAAGTCCAGTTATGACTTCTATGAAATTTTTTTTTCATCAATCACACTGCGTGGCCACAGACTCTTAGACTTAGCCTCTCAAATTTCATAAGACTACTCCTCTGTATCAAGATCGATAGATCTTATCTTGATGCGCACCCCACTCCTACAGTGGACCAACTGTCACTAACATCCACTACAAGGGTGTTGCTCCTAGATTGATTTTGATGATTACAAAGCAGATTGAAGGGATACAAATATTTTTAAATTGAAAAAGTCTTTATGCTCTTCAGGGGCAAAATCATAATTTTACTAAAATCCTGATTTGATAGTATCATTTGGTAGAACAAATGATTTGTAATCTATTGGTGAAAATTTCATTGTATTTGGACTTATATTTTTGAAGATATGAATGTTTGAAGTGCATGAGTTGACTCATGAGTCAACTCATGGCACAATGAGCTGATTGGCACGCAAAAATTTCCCTTGGCATGCTAGTTTTTTGGCTTGGCACGACCTGTGAGTCGACTCATGAGTCGATCCATAAGGCATGAGTCGACTCATGAGTCGACCTCTGCTGATTTGGGCCAAAAAAATTCAGAAACCACAATTCTGGCTGTTGCAACAGAAGTCGACTCATGAGTCGACTCCTGAAGCATGAGTCGACTCATGAGTCGACCCCTGCGACGGAAATCATCTGCAACGGCTAGTTTTTTGTCCGTTTTAATTGCCTTTTATGCTCCCTTAAAATGCTCTAACGGCTCTTTTTCTGCCTAAAATGTTTTTCCTTGTTTCTTAAGGCTATAAAAGGTTTCAAAAGGTGAAAGAAAAAGAGGGGATCCAAAATCTACACGAGAGAAACTGTGATCAACGATATACACGAGAGAAAAAGAAAAGGGATCCACAATCCACACGAGAGAGACAAGGAATCTACAATATACACGAGAGATTGTGAAAGAGAAAAGCAAGAGCGTTCAAAAGGGCATTCAAGAGCATTCAAAGAGAAGGTTTTTCAAGCCAACTGTTCAACCTTGATCAAGAGCTCTTTCAAAGCCTTCAAAAAGTCTTCAATCAAAGTTCATCTTCTTCTCAAGCGTTCATTCAACTCTTCATCCACCTTGAGGAAATTCAAAAGGAGATTCTTCATTTGAGTAAAGTATTTTTATTGTTATATTCGATCATTTAAGGAGCTATTCTTGTACTTACTTGTGCTCTAAAATGTCTTACTCTTTGTGAGTAATTATTCTTATTTTTGGAGGGTTTCCAAAACAAGGGAAGGTTGATCCGAACCTGAAATCGGAGTGTTTTGGGTTGGCTTGTACCCAGGAAACAAGTGGACTAGCTTGGGATAGCTAGTGTCGGAGTTTCTGACGTTTTGTATTCGGGTTGAATACAAGTATAGTGGATTGGAATTCTCAAGTAGGAGCTTGGGGAGTGGATGTAGGTGCAAGGTTGGCACCGAACCACTATAAATCTTTGTGTTTATGGTGTACTTTATTATTTCTCTTTATTTCTTTATTATATCCTTGCTTTCTTGCTTTAGGTAATTAATCTTGATTTAAAGTCTTTCTTCTCATTCATCAAGCTTTTAACAAATACTTTTCATAAGTAATTAATTGAGCTTAAAATTTTTAAAAACTCAATTCACCCCCCCCTCTTGGGTTGCATAGCTGGGCAACAAGTGGTATCAGAGCCCGGTGCTCTAGCCCTTCTTTGATCTAACAATCAAAGAGCCAAAGATCTATGGCAACCCATGTCGGTACTTCTCTAGCCGAGGGGCAATCTACAAACCGACCTCCACTTTTCAATGGGTCTAATTACACCTATTGGAAAGCTCGGATGAAGATATTCATACAAGCACTCGACTATGATATGTGGAGTATCATAGTGAACGGTCCTCACACACTCACCAAGATTATAGATGGTGAGGAGTCAACCAAACTCGAGAAAGAATGGGATGAGGTTGATAAGAAATTGGCATAATTAAATGCTAAAGCTATGAATATTCTTTATTGTGCACTAGATGCAAATGAATTTAATCGCATTTCTACTTGTGCATCTGCTAAAGAAATATGGGATAGGTTAGAAGTAACCCATGAGGGAACAAATCAAGTAAAAGAGTCTAAAATAAACATGCTTGTGCATAAATATGAATTGTTTAAAATGGAGCATGATGAGTCCATAACTGCTATGTTCACTCATTTTACTGATATAATTAATGGTTTGAAGAGTCTTGGCAAATCTTATACTAACAGTGAGCTTGTAAGGAAGATTCTCAGGTCATTACCAAGAACTTGGGAAGCCAAGGTGACTGCCATCCAAGAAGCAAAGGACTTGAACACTCTACCTCTAGAAGAGCTTCTTGGATCCTTGATGACTCATGAACTTAGCATGAAGCAACATCAAGAGGATGAAGTCAAAAAGAAAAGAACCATTGCCCTCAAATCCACAGCTTCGCCTGATGATGAAACGGATGACACTGAAGATGAAGAAGAGGATGAAGAGATGGCACTCATCACCCAGAGATTTAAGAAGTTTCTAAGAAAAAGGAAACAGGGAATGAGAAAGAAGTCATTCACAAAAGGGGAACAAAGCAAAAAGAAAGATCAACCCCTTATATGCTACGAGTGCAAGAAGCCGGGATATTTCAAATCCGAATGTCCACAACTGAAGAAAGGTCCCAAAAAGTTCAAAAAGAAAGCAATGATGGTGACTTGGAGTGCGAGTGATGACTCAAGCTCCGATGAGGAAACCTCAACAGAACAAGCCAACATGTGCCTTATGGCACACGAAAATGAGGTAACTTCTGAATCCCCTAGTGAATTTACTTTTGAAGAATTGCATGAAGCATTCTATGATTTAATTGATGAATTAAAGAAACTAGGGATGAAAAACAAAGAACTGAAATTGAAAAATCAGTCCTTAGTGAAACAAGCTGAAAACTTTCAATTGAAAAATCCACTTGATTCAAGAAAATCAAAGCTTAAAGAATGAAATTAACAAGCTGAAACCTATAGTAGATAAGTTCACCTTAAGTTCAAACAAATTAAATATGATTCTTGATAATCAAAAAGCTGTATATGATAAGACTGGACTTGGCTATAACCCTTGAAGAAACAAAAATTTCTGAAGAATATTTATTATTCAAGTAACAAGTCTATAAATATTACTTGTTTCAAATATGGTAGAATAGGACATAAATCATACACATGCCTTATTAACAAATCTGCAAACACAACTATAAAGAAAATATGGGTTCCAAAAGGAACCATTTTGACTAACCTAAAAGGACCCAAGAAAGCTTGGGTACCTAAGACAGAAACTTGACCTTTGCTTGCAGGTGTGTCTAGCATCCCAAGGAAGAAACAGGAAATGGTATCTTGACAGTGGATGCTCGAGACACATGACTGGTGATGAATCACAATTCATCACGCTTGATGCTAAGGATGGAGGGATGGTCACCTTTGGAGATAATGGCAAAGAAAGATCATCGGGATAGGTAACATTGGTATCACTCCCTCCAAATACATTGAAAATATTTTGTTAGTTAAAGGTTTAAAGCATAACTTACTTAGCATTAGTCAATTTTGTGATAAAGGGTATAAAGTTATTTTTGAATCATCTGTTTGCATTGTGACTAGTCCTATTAACGATGGCATTAAATTTATAGGACATAGGCATGGCAATGTTTATATGGTAGATTTGAATGATTTAGCCAAATTAGATATGCAATGCCTAGTATCCTTGAATGCTAAAGTTAATGAGACTAGTTGGCTGTGGCATCGTAGACTTGCACATATTAGCATGCATTCTCTTTCAAAATTAATTAAGAAAGAATTAGTTCTTGGTTTGCCAAAACTGAATTTTGAAAAGGATAGAATTTGTGATGTATGCCAATTAGGTAAACAAACTAGAGTTTCATTTAAATCCAAAAATACTGTTTCAACTTCTAGACCTTTAGAGCTCTTACATATGGACTTATTTGGACCAACTAGAATCACTAGTCTAGGAGGAAAATGATATGGCTTTGTAATTATAGATGATTACTCTCGTTTTACTTGGATTTTCTTTTTGGCACACAAAGATGAAACTTTTCATATTTTCACTAAATTTCACCGAAAAGTCACTAATGAAAAAGGGTTTTAATTCAAAATATTAGAAGTGATCATGGAACTGAATTTGAAAATCAAGATTTTGAAAATTTTTGTGATGAAAATGGAATTGGCCATAACTTCTCTGCTCCTAGGACACCCCAACAGAATGGGTAGTTGAAAGGAAAAATAGAACCTTAGAAGAAATGGCCCATACCATGCTTTGTGAAAGCAACCTTCCAAGATATTTTTGGGCGGAAGCAATTAACACAGCATGTTACATTTTAAATCGTGCTTTGATTAGACAATTTTTAAAGAAAACCCCCTATGAACTTTGGAAAGGAAGAAAACCAAATATCGCATATTTTCATGTTTTTGGTTGCCGATGTTTTGTATTAAATAATGACAAAGAAAAACTTGGTAAATTTGATGCAAAATCAGATGAAGCAATCTTTCTAGGTTACTCCTCCACTAGTAAAGCATTTAGAGTTTTCAACAAAAGAACTTTAGTAGTTGAGGAGTCCATACATGTTGTTTTTGATGAATCTAACGATCTTCCTTCAAGGAAGAATGAGGGTGTTGATGATGCAGATCCACTAATAGAAGGTATGAAGGAGATCACTCTGAAAGATTCAGCAACTCCAGAAGACAAGGATCAAGAAGACAAACAAGATGAGAGAGGTGAAGAAATTCAAGAACAACCTCAAGGTACAAATGACCTACCCAAGGAATGGAGGTATGTTCACAACCACCCTAAGGAGTTAATTATTGGTGATCCTATGCATGGGGTAAAAACCCGTTCTTCACTTAGAGATGTAGTTAATCATTGTGCTTTTGTATCTCATCTTGAACCTAAAACTTTTGAAGAAGCTGAAAATGATCATAATTGGATTAATGCAATGCAAGAGGAACTTAATCAATTTGAAAGAAATAATGTTTGGACTTTAGTATCAAGACCTAAAAATTATTCAATAATTGGCACAAAATGGGTCTTTAGAAACAAATTAGATGAGCATGGAAATGTAATTAGAAATAAAGCAAGACTGGTTGCTAAGGGATATAATCAAGAAGAAGGAATTGATTTTGATGAAACCTTTGCACCTGTTGCTAGATTAGAAGCTATTAGACTTCTACTTGCATATGCTTGCTTTATGAAATTCAAATTATTTCAAATGGATGTTAAAAGTGCATTTTTAAATAGATATATTGCTGAAGAAGTATATGTAGAACAACCCCCTGGATTTGAAAATCATGCTTTTCCTAATCATGTCTTTAGATTAAATAAAGCTTTATATGGATTAAAACAAGCACCTAGAGCATGGTATGATAGGCTAAGCAAATTTCTACTAAATAATGGTTTTTCAAGAGGTAATGTAGATACAACCCTCTTTATTAAAAGAAATCAAAATGATATGCTAGTTATACAAATTTATGTTGATGACATAATTTTTGGGTCTACTAATGAATCCCTTTGTCAAGACTTTGCTAAGCTTATGCAGGGGGAGTTCGAGATGAGCATGATGGGAGAACTCATCTTCTTCCTCGGACTCCAAATCAAACAATCAAAAGAGGGAATCTCCATCACCCAAAGCAAGTACACCAAGGAACTACTCAAAAGATTTGGAATGGAGAACTGCAAACCAATTGGCACACCAATGAGTCCCTCATGTAAGCTTGACAAGGATGATGAAGGTAAATGTGTAGACTTAAAATACTATAGAGGTATGATTGGCTCATTATTATATTTAACTGCAAGTAGGCCTGATATCATGTTTAGTGTTTGTTTATGTGCTAGATATCAATCTAATCCTAAAGAATCTCATTTGAATGCTGTTAAAAGAATCCTTAGATACTTAAATGGTACTCAAACTCTAGGGTTATGGTACTCTAAGGACTCACAAATTGATTTATTAGGATATTCAGATGCTGATTTTACTGGATGTAAATTAGATAGAAAAAGCACAAGTGGAACTTGCCAATTTCTTGGAGTTAACCTAATCTCATGGTTTAGCAAGAATAAAATTCGGTGGCACTGTCTACGGCTGAGGCCGAATACATTGCAACCGAAAGTTGTTGTGCTCAAATCTTGTGGATTAAGCAACAACTCGAAGACTTTGGAATCAAACTTAATGAAACACCAATAAGATGTGACAACACAAGTGCCATAAATCTATCTAAAAATCTAATTCAACACTCAAGATCCAAACATATTGAAATAAGACATCATTTTATAAGAGAACATGTTCAAAATAAAAATATAATTCTTGAATATGTTTGCACTGAAAATCAATTAGCTGATATCTTTACAAAGGCCCTTAGTGAGGATAGATTCTGTGAAATTAGGAGAAATCTAGAAATTCTAGATCCATATGCCTAAATTTTTCTCAATTTCCAAGAATTGATGTCAAAAATTCTTAGAGCTCAATTTTCAACATCTATCCTGGTCCCAAAAGCTCAAGTTTATAATTCTAAAAACTTATCTTTGAGCAAAACTCCTTCTCCCAAAATTTCAATTTTTTCTGGAATTTATTCATATTTTTTTAAATTTCTGAACTTCATGAGTCGACCCCCATGAGTCGACTCAATGGCAAACTTGTTATTTCCTTAAACTTCCCACGGGATCATTGTTTTTATACGGGATTCTGTTCGTGAGCCGACTCATTCTCTCATCTTCCTCCTTCCAAAAGCCGACTTCTCCAATTCCTTTTGCTCCAAATCCAAGGATTTAGTTCGAGGCACTTCTCCCTCCTCCTCTCCACCAAAAATCG